>NW_022148347.1:0-112500 GCF_901933205.1 Camarhynchus parvulus
GGAAAGGGCGGAAAAAAGTGAGGGGAAAAGGGCGGAAAAACGTGGAGGGGAAAAAGAAAGGGCGGGAAAAACGTTGAGGGGGAAAGGGCGGAAAAAGTGAGGGAAAAGGGCGGGAAAACGTGTTGAGGGGAAAAAGGGGACGCGCGGGAAAAAGGATGCGGAGGGGAAAAGGGCGTGGGAAAGGGGTGGAGGGGGAAAGGGTGGAAAATGGGGTGCGGGGGAAAAGGTGGGGAGGGAAGTGCGCTAAAACGGAGGGAAAAGCGTAAAGTGGCAACGAGTGGAGGGGGAAACGGCAGGGAAAGCGTGGGGGAGAGGGTTGGAAATGGAGGGGGAAAGGGCGGAAAACGTGGAGGGAAAAACGGAAGAAAACGCGTGGCGGAAAGTGAGGGGAAAAGGCGGAAAACGTGGAGGGGAAAAAGGGCGGAAAACGTGTGGGGAAAGGCGCGGGAAAATGTAGAGGGTGGGAAAAGGAAAGGGAGGGGGAAAAGGTGGACGGAAAACGTGAGGGGAAAAGGCGCGAGGGGAAAAAGGCGGAAAATGTGGAGGGAAAAAGGCGAAAATGGAGGGAAAAGGGTGTTTTAGGGAAATGGTGGGAAATGGAAAAGTGTGTTTGAGGGGAAAGTTAAGCAAAAATGTGAGGGAAAAGGCGGGAAACGGGAGGGAAAAGGGCGGAAAATGTGAGGGGAAAAGGGCGGGAAAACGTGAGGGGAAAAGGGCGGGAAAACGTGAGGGGAGTGGGAAAGGCGGGGAAACGGGAGGGAAAGGAAAGGTGGGGAAAAGGGCGTGGAAAACGTGAGGGGGAAAGGGCGGGAAAAGGGGAAAAGGGGGATGAGGGGAAAGGCGGCAAAACACAAGGGTAAAACTAGTGGTGTTTATGAGGAGAAAACGAGAAAATCACTGGGCTGTTTCTCACCTTTTGCGCCTTTGGCGTCCCTAGGCGCAAAGTACACTTCAGATGTCGGGCGGCCGGGCGCCGCTGGCTGGACGCCACGGGCACCGCCATCATCCTTTGTAAGGGCCCGTGCCCGAAGCTGTCCGACCTGCACCGCATGATGCTGGTGAGTGCCTGGCATCGCCGCTGCCGTGGTTCCCCAACCGCTGTGTCACCGCCCGTCTACTGCCGGCTTGCCGTGTTCACCCACCGCGGTCACCGCTGTAGTCACTGCCGGTACGCTGCTGTCCCCAACCGCTGTCACCGGGCCGGGTCCCCTCACAAGAGGGCCGCCTCGTCGCCGCTGCAGTCGTGGTTCGGCTCTTGACGTACCCTACATGATCCTGCAGCAGCAGCTAAGACCAACGCCGCTCTGGGCGGCCTCCACTTCACCCCTCATGCGCCGCAGCTTCGCCGAGTTCCCGCTGCGCCGCGACGCCACCGTGGGCACTGGGGGGCGCTGGGGGGCGCTGGGATGGACTGGGATGGACTGGGATGGACTGGGGGGGACTGGGAGTGTCCCAGTATGCATCGGGGGGCACTGGGATGCACTGGGGGGCACTGGGGGGCACTGGGATGGACTGGGGGACTGGGCGGGACTGGGGGGACTGGGGGGCACTGGCAGTGTCCCAGTATGCATCGGGGTCACTGGGATGCACTGGGGGGCACTGGGAACGCCCCAGTATGCATGGGGGGGCCATGGGGACACTGGGATGGATTGCAGGGCACTGGGGGTCACTGGGGGGCACTGGGATGGATTGGGGTCACTGGGATGCACTGGGAGCGCCCCAGTATGGATTGGGGGGCACTGGGGGCACTGGGATGCACTGGGATGCACTGGGGGTCACTGGGATGCACTGGGAGCGCCCCAGTATGCATGGGGGGCCATGGGGACACTGGGATTGCCCCCCCGGGTCCCCTGTCCCCCCCAGGCGCGGGCCCGGGGCGCGGGCCCTCAGGGAGGCTGGCGGCGCCGGACCCCGAGGGGACCGGGGACGCTGGGGCATGGGGGGGACCTGGGCCCCAGGCACCACCGGGCCGTGGGCATGGCCATGCCACAGTGCTGCAGGTGCGCCCGGGGGGACACGGGACATTGGGGACACTGGGGGGACATTGGGGATATTGGGGATATTGGGGACACTGGGGACATTGGGGACATTGGGGGGACATTGGGGACATTGGGGACACTGGGGACATTGGGGACATTGGGGATATTGGGGACACTGGGGACATTGGGGATATTGGGGGCATTGGGGACATTGGGGACACTGGGGACATTGGGGGCATTGGGGACATTGGGGACATTGGGGACATTGGGACATTGGGGGGACATTGGGGGACATTGGGGACACTGGGGACATTGGGGACATTGGGGACATTGGGGACATTGGGGGGGACATTGGGGACACTGGGGACATTGGGGGGGACATTGGGGACACTGGGGACATTGGGGACACTGGGGACACTGGGGACATTGGGGGGGACATTGGGGACGTTGGGGACATTGGGGACATTGGGGACACTGGGGGGACATTGGGGGGGACATTGGGGACGTTGGGGGGCACATTTGGGGGTCTGGGGACATTTGGGGCACATGTGGGGGGTCCTGGGGACACTGGGGGTTGTCACCATGCGGGGGTCCCTGGGGGGGTCCTGACGGGGTCTGGGCTCCGCAGCGGTGCCTGGCCCAGCCGGGGGGGCAGCGGGTGCTGAGCCCGGGCCGGGTGGTGGTGGTGAGCACGGCGAGACACCGCAACGCGCTGGGGCTGGTGCTGCAGGTACCCGAAAATATCCCAAAAATATCCCAAATACACCCTAAAAACCCAAAACACCGCAACGCACTGGGGCTGGTGCTGCAGGTACCCGAAACACCCCAAAAATATCCCAAAAACACCCCAAAAATATCCCAAAATAACCCCGAGACACCGCAACGCGCTGGGGCTGGTGCTGCAGGTACCAGAAAATATCCCAAAAACACCCCAAAAACACCCCAAAAATATCCCAAAATAACCCTAAAATATCCCAAAATAACCCCGAGACACCGCAACGCGCTGGGGCTGGTGCTGCAGGTACCCGAAAATATCCCAAAAACACCCCAAAAATATCCCAAAAATATCCCAAAATAACCCCGAGACACCGCAACGCGCTGGGGCTGGTGCTGCAGGTACCCGAAAATATCCCAAAAACATCCGAAAAATATCCCAAAAACACCCCAAAAATATCCCAAAAATATCCCAAAAACACCCCAAAAATATCCCAAAAATATCCCAAAATAACCCCGAGACACCGCAACGCGCTGGGGCTGGTGCTGCAGGTACCCGAAAATATCCCAAAAATATCCCAAATACACCCCAAAAACCCAAAACACCGCAACGCACTGGGGCTGGTGCTGCAGGTACCCAAAACACCCCAAAAACACCCCAAAAATACCCCAAAAATATCCCAAAAACACCCCAAAAATACCCCAAAAACACCCCAAAAATATCCCTAAAATATCCCAAAATAACCCTAAAAACCCAAAACAACCCCGAGACGCCGCAATGCGCTGGGGCTGGTGCTGCAGGTACCTAAACCCCCAAAAATATCCCAAAATAGCCCGAAATCCCCAGAACCTCCCCAAACACCCATAACCCCCAAAAACTCCCCAAGCACCCCCAACACACGCATAAACCCCCTCAAACCCCCAAAACCCCCCAAAGCCCCCCAAATTCCCCCAAAGCCCCCAAGCCCCCCAAAACCCCCCAGATTCCCCCCAAACACCCCATAAACCCCTCAAACCCCCTCAAACTCCCCCCAAACACCCCATAAACCCCCCAAATTCCCCCCAAATCCCCCCAAACGCCCCCCTTACCCCCCTGCCGGCCCAGGTGAGCTCGGGGCCCTCGGGCCGCACCTTCACGGCGCTGGTGCTGAGCGAGAAGCCCCCCGAGGCCGGGGGCGCCCCCCCGGAGCCCCCCCCGGCCGCGCCGGACCCCGAGGAGCTGCTGCTCACGCGCCTCTTCCTGCCCGAGGGTCTGCACCCCGAAAATCCCCGGGCTTTGGGGGCTGCGGGAGGGGCCGGGGGTCCCCAGGGGGGTTTGGGGGGCACCTGGGTCCGTTCTGGGGGGGTTTGGGGGTCCTTGAAGGGGATTTGGGGTTCCTGGGTCAGATCTGGGGGGGGTTTGGGGGTCCTTGAGGGGATTTGGGGTTCCTGGGTCTGTTCTGGGGGGGGTTTGGGGGTCCTTGAGGGGTTTGGGGTTCCTGGGTCACTTTTTGGGGGGGTCCTGAGAGATTTGGGGGTCCCCAGGATGGATTTGGGGGGGCTTAAGGGAGTTTTGGGGTCCCTAAGTGGGATATGGGGTTCCTGGGTGACTTTTGGGGGGGATTCTGAGAGATTTGGGGATCCCCAGGATGGAATTTGGGGGATTTTGGGGGGTACCTGAGTCTGTTCTGGGGGGGTTTGGGGGTCCTTGAGGGGATTTGGGGTTCCTGGGTCAGATCTGGGGGTCCCCAGGATGGATTTGGGGGGGTTTTGGGGGACACCTGGGTCTGTTCTGGGGGGGTTTGGGGGTCCTTAAAGGGGATTTGGGGTTCCTGGGTCAGATTTGGGGGATCCTGAGAGATTTGGGGGTCCCCAGGATGGATTTGGGGGGTTTTGGGGGACACCTGGGTCTGTTCTGGGGGGGTTTGGGGGTCCTTGAGGGGATTTGGGGTTCCTGGGTCAGATCTGGGGGTCCCCAGGATGGATTTGGGGGGGTTTTGGGGGACACCTGGGTCTGTTCTGGGGGCTTTGGGGGTCCTTAAAGGGGATTTGGGGTTCCTGGGTCAGATTTGGGGGAACCCTGAGAGATTTGGGGGTCACTGGGTCCCATTTGGGGTCCCTAACAGTGATTTGGGGGGCTCCCCAAATTCCTGGGTCACTTTTGGGGGGGATTCTGAGAGATTTGGGGGTTTTGAGGGGGTCTCTGGGGGATTTGGGGTGGTTTAAAGGGGGTTTGGGGATCCTTAAAGGGGTTTTGGGGTTCCTGGGTCAGATTTGGGGGGGGTCCTGAGAGATTTGGGGGTCCCCAGGATGGATTTGGGGGTTTTGGGGGGCACTTGAGTCTGTTCTGGGTGGGATTTGGGGTCCTTGAGTGATTTGGGGGGGTCCCCGAATTCCTGGGTCACTTTTGGGGAGATTCTGAGAGATTTGGGGGTCCCCAGGATGGATTTTGGGGGTTTTGGGGGGTACCTGAGTCAGTTCGGGGGAGATTTTGGGGTCCCTAAGAGGAATTTGGGGTTCCTGGGTCAGATTTGGGGGGTCCTGAGGGATTTGGGGGTCCCCGGGATGGATTCCGGAGGGGGTCCCCAAATTCCTGGGTCGGTTTTGGGGGGAATCCTGGGAGATTTGGGGGTCCCCAGGATGGATTTGGGGGAGTTTAAGGGGTACCTGGGTCTGTTCTGGGGGGGTTTGGGGGTCCTTAAAGGGGTTTTGGGGTTCCTGGGTCAGATTTGGGGGGGTCCTGAGAGATTTGGGGGTCCCCAGGATGGATTTGGGGGATTTTGGGGGTACCTGAGTCCGTTCTTGGGGGATTTGGGGGTCCTCGAGTGATTTGGGGGGGGTCCCCAAATTCCTGGGTCACTTTTGGGGGGAATCCTGGGCGATTTGGGGGGTCCCAGATTCCTGGGTCAGATTTGGGGGGGATTCTGAGAGATTTGGGGGTCCCCAGGATGGATTTGGGGGGGTTTTGGGGGGTACCTGGGTCTGTTCTGGGGGGGTTTGGGGGTCCTTAAAGGGGTTTTGGGGTTCCTGGGTCACTTTTGGTGGGGTCCTGAGAGATTTGGGGTTCTCCAGGTCCCATTTGGGGTCCCTAAGTGGGATTTTTGGGGGGTCCCAAATTCCTGGGTCACTTTTGGGGGGAACCCTGGGTGATTTGGGGGGTCCCAGATTCCTGGGTCAGATTTGGGGGGATCCTGAGAGATTTGGGGATCCCCAGGATGGATTTGGGGGGGTTTTGGGGGGCACCTGGGTCTGTTCTTGGGGGATTTGGGGGTCCTCGAGTGATTTGGGGCGGTTCCCAAATTCCTGGGTCACTTTTGGGGGGGATTCTGAGAGATTTGGGGGTCACTGGGTCCCATTTGGGGTCCCTAACAGTGATTTGGGGGGCTCCCCAAATTCCTGGGTCACTTTTGGGGGAACCCTGAGAGATTTGGGGTTCTCCAGGTCCCATTTGGGGTCCCTAAGTGGGATTTTTGGGGGCTCCCAAATTCCCGGGTCACTTTTGGGGGGAACCCTGAGAGATTTGGGTCCCTTTGGGGTCCCTAAGTGGGATTTCTGGGGGGTCCCAGACTCCTGGGTCACTTTTGGGGGAACCCTGCGCTCTTTGGGTCCCTTTGGGGTCCCTGGGCTCCTTCCATCGGTTCTGGGGGGGGTCCCTGAAGGTTTTGGGGTCCCCCCCAGGGCCCCCCGGGCACTGCCTGGAGCAGCTGCGCCCCGAGGACATCGTGGGGGTCGCGGCCAAGACGCTGCGGGTGAACCCCGAAATGCTGCTGCAGGAGCTGCGCCCGGCCCGGGGAGCCCGGCCCCGGTACGGGGCTCTGGGGAATTGGGGGTGCTGGGGGAGTTTGGGGGTCCTAGGGGGGAAATTGGGGTCCTGGGGGAGTTTGGGGGTCCTAGGGGGGAAATTGGGGGTCCTGGGGGGAATTGGGGTCCTGGGGGGAATTGGGGGGTGCTGGGGGGAAATTGGGGGTCCTGGGGGGAATTGGGGGTGCTGGGGGAATTGGGGGTCCTGGGATGGAAAATTGGGGGTTCTGGGGGAAAATAGGGGGTGCTGGGGGGTATTGGGGGTCCTGGGATGGAAAATTGGGGGTCTGGGGGGGAATTGGGGGTGCTGGGGGGAATTGGGGTGCTGGGATGGAAAATTGGGGGTGCTGGGGGGAATTGGGGGCTCTGGGGGGAATTGGGGGGTTCTGGGGGAGAATTGGGGGTCCTGGGGGGAAATTGGGGGTTCTGGGGGAAATTGGGGGTGCTGGGGGGAAAATAGGGGGTGCTGGGGAGGAAATTGGGGTTCTGGGGGGCAAAATTTGGGTTCTGGGGTGATATTTGGGGTTCTGGGGGGGAATTGGGGGGCCTGGGGGGGAATTTGGGGTGCTGGGGGGGAATTGGGGGTGCTGGGGGGGAAATTGGGGGCTCTGGGGGAAATAGGGGTTCTGGGGGGAATTGGGGTCCTGGGGGGAAATTGGGGTCCTGAGAGGGTAATTGGGGTCCTTAGGGGATATTTGGGGGTTCTGGGGGGCAAAATTGGGGTCCTGGGAGGGCAAAATTGGGGTTCTGGGGGGGAAATTTGGGTTCTGGGGGGATATTTGGGGTTCTGGGGGGGAATTGGGGGTGCTGGGGGGGAATTGGGAGTCCTGGGGGAAAAATTGGGGGTCCCCCTATTAATTTTGGGGTTCACCCCATGGATTTTGGGGTCCGGGGGGTCTGGATTTTGGGGTTCACCCCCTGTATTTGGGGGTCCCCCCTCACTTTCCCCCCAGGTCCCCCGGGCAGGGGTCAGGATTTTGAGGTGCCCCCCTTTTATTAATTTTGGGGTTCACCCATGAATTTTGGGGTCTGGATTTTGGGGTCCCCCCATGATTTCTGGGGGTCTGGGGGGTCTGGATTTCGGGGTCCCCCCCTCATTTCCCCCTCATTTGCCCCCCAGGTCCCCCCCCCTTGGGCAGGGGTCGGGATTTCGGGGTGCCCCCATGAATTCTGGTGTCCTCCCATGAATTTTGGGGTCGGGATTTTGGGGTTCACCCCCTGTATTTTGGGATCCCCCCCTCTCTGTCCCCCCCAGGTCGCCCCCCCGGGCGGGGGTCTGGATTTTGGGGTTCACCCCATGAATTTCGGGGTCGGGATTTTGGGGTTCACGCCCTGTATTTGGGGGTCCCCCCCTCATTTCCCCCCAGGTCGCCCCCTCCCCCGGGCGGGGGTCTGGATTTTGGGGCGCCCCCATGGATTTTGGGGTCCTGGGGGTCTGGATTTTTGGGTTCACCCATGAATTTTGGGGTCTGGATTTTGGGGTCCCCCCATGAATTCTGGGGGTCTGGGGGGTCAGGATTTCGGTCCCCCCATTTCCCCCTCATTTCCCCCAGGTCGCCCCCCCCCCCGGGCGGGGGTCTCGGCGCGGCGCTGCAGGAGCTCTCCCGCCTGGCGGGGGCGGCGCCGCTGCCCCTGCTCGGCGCGTTCGGGGTCCCCCGGCGTGGACCCCGGGGCAGGGGCGGGCGGCCGAGTGCGGGGCTGGGGGCTGGGGCGCTGGGGGCTTCAGGTGCGTCGACGCAGCCCCCGCCCCAGCAGGTATGAAATTGGGGTCATTGGGATTTTGGGGGATTTGGGATTTTTGGGGGTTTGGGGGCTTCCGGGGTACAGGCACAGCCCCCGCCACAGCAGGTACAGAAATGGGGGGTCTGGGGGGATTTTGGGGGGATTTGGGGGATTTGGGGGGATTCAGGGGGTTTGGGGGCTTCCCGGTGCGTAGCGCAGCCCCCGCCCTTGCAGGTATGAAATGGGGGTCTTGGGATTTTGGGGATTTTGGGGGTTTTGGGGGATTTTTGGGGGGGATTTTGGGGGATTTTGGGCGGATTTTGGGGGATTTTGGGGGGATTTTGGGGGATTTTGGGGGGATTTTGGGGGCATTTTGGGGGGATTTTGGGGGATTTTGGACGGATTTTGGGGGATTTTGGGCGGATTTTGGGGGGATTTTGGGGGATTTTGGGGGGGATTTTGGGGGCATTTTTGGGGGATTTTGGGGGATTTTGGGGATTTTGGGGGGATTTTGGGGGATTTTGGGGGCATTTTGGGGGATTATTGGGATTTTGGGGGGATTTGGGGGGATTTCAGGGTGTTTGGGCTCCTGGGGTGTTTCCGGGGTTTTGGGGGTTCGGGCCCCCCCGACCCCCCCCACATCCCCGTCTCCCCAGTACTCCCAGTTTGCGGCCAGGCAGGAGCTGCTGGAGCAGCTGGAGGAGCTGCAGTTCCAGCTGTCGGACCAGTCGCTGCTGCTGCTGCCCGAGTACCACCAGCGCCTCGAGGTGGGGCCAAAAACAGCCCAAAAATCACCCCAAAAATCACCCCAAAAATCACCCCAAAATCACCCCAAAATCACCCCAAAAATCACCCAAAACTCCCTGAGACCCCCCAACACTGCCCCGGGACCCCAAAACCCCCCAAGACACCTCCAAAATCCCCCCAAAACCCCCTGGGACCCCCCCAGAACTGCCCCCAAGACCCCAAAACTGCCCCAGGACCCCAAAACTGCCCCGGGACCCCCTTAGAACCCCCCCAGGACCCCAAAACCAACGCCTGGACATGGGGACCTGCCCTGACCCCTGTATGACCCCTGTGTGACCCCTGTGTGACCCCTGTGTGACCCTGTGTGACCCTGTGTCCCGTGACCCTGTCTGACCCCTGTGTGACCCCTGTATGACCCCTGTATGACCCCTGTATGACCCCCGTGTGACCCCAGTGACCCCCGGCGGCCCAAGCAGGTGCTCCGGAGCTGGGTTACGGTCGGGGGGACGCTGGGGCGCTTGTGACCCTGTATAACCCCTGTGTGACCCCTATGACCCCTGTATGACCCCTGTGTGACCCTGTATGACCCCTGTGTGACCCCTGTGTGACCCTGTGTGACCCTGTGTCCCGTGACCCTGTATGACCCCTGTATGACCCCCCTGTATGACCCCCGTGTGACCCCGCAGGTGCTCTCGGAGCTCGGTTACGTCTCGGGGGGCATGGTGGTGCTGTGACCCCTGTATGACCCCTGTGTGACCCCTATGACCCCAGTGACCCCCATGTGACCCGCAGGTGCTCTCGGAGCTGGGTTACGTCTCGGGGGGCGCGGTGGCGCTGGGCGGCCGCGTGGCGGCGCTGCTGAGCACGGAGCAGCTGGTGCTCACCGAGCTGCTGCTGGGCAACGTGCTGGCGCCGCTGCGGCCCGAGGAGAGCGTGGCGCTGCTCTCCTGCCTCGTGAGCCCCGGCCGCGGGAGCCCCCCTGCCAGGCTGCCCCCCACTGCGCACAGGGGGGGGGACGCGAGGGGAGTTTGGGGGGGATATTGGGGTGTTTGGGGGCACTTTGGGGTGGGTATTGGGGACATTGGGGTGTTTGGAGGAGATATTGGGGTGTTTGGGGGAATATTGGGGGCTATTGAGGGGTTTAGGGGTGATATTGGGGTGTTTGGAGGGGATATTGGGGGCTATTGAGGGGTTTAGGGGTGATATTGTGGGGTTTGGGGCACTTTGGGGTGGGTATGGGGCACTCTTAGGGGATATTGGGGGGTTTGGGGTGATTTTGGGGTGATATTGGGGAGTTTGGGGTGGGTATTGGGGGTGTTTGGGGGCACTTTGGGGTGGGTATTGGGGGACACTGGGGTGTTTAGGGGTGATATTGGGGAGTTTGGGGGAATATTGGGGCTATTGAGGGGTTTAGGGGGGATATTGGGGGGTTTGGGGTGATTTTGGGGTGATATTGGGGAGTTTGGGGTGGGTATTGGGGTGTTTGGAGGGGATATTGGGGTGTTTAGGGGTGATATTGGGGGGTTTGGGGCACTTTGGGGTGGGTATTGGGGGATTTTGGGGTGTTTAGGGGCATCTGGGGTGTTTGGAGGGATATTGGGGGGCTATTGAGGGTTTTAGGGGGGATATTGGGGGTTTGGGGCACTTTGGGGTGGGTATGGGGCACTTTAGGGGGGATATTTGGGGGTTGGGGGGGATATTGGGGGGCATATTGGGGTGTTTGGGGGGGATTTTGGGGTGCTTGGGAGGATTTGGGATGGGTATTGGGGGATACTGGGGTGTTTGGAGGAGATATTGGGGTGTTTGGGGGGGATTTGGGGGGATTTTGGGGGTTTTGGGGCCCGAGGAGAGCGTGCGGCGTGCTCTCCTGCCTCGTGAGCCCCGCGCCGCGGAGCCCCCACGAGGGGCCCCCGCACGCACAGGTGGGGGGACGTGAGGGGGAGTTTGGGGGTTTGGGGGGGCATATTGGGGGGTTGGGGGTGGGTATTGGGGGATAAAAAATTGAGGGTTTAGGGAGGGACATTGGGGTGTTTGGAGGGGGATATTGGGGGGTTTGGGGGGCACTTTGGGGTGGGTATGGGGCACTTTAGGGGGGGGGGGGGATATTGGGGTGTTTGGGGGCACCCTTGGGGTGGGTATTGGGGTGTTTGGAGAAGATATTGGGGAGTTTGGGGTGATTTCGGGGGTTTGGGGGGACATTGGGGGAGTTTGGGGAGGATTTGGGATGGGTATTGGGGGATACTGGGGTGTTTGGAGGAGATATTGGGGTGTTTGGGGGGGATTTTGGGGGATTTTGGGGGTTTGGGGCCCGAGGAGAGCCGTGGCGCTCTCTCCTGCCTCGTGAGCCCCGCCGGGAGCCCCCGCCCCGAGGGCTGCCCCCCTCACTCGCAGGTGGGGGGGGATATTGGGGTGTTTGGGGCACTTTGGGGTGGGTATTGGGGTGTTTGGAGGGGATACTGGGGGGTTTGGGGTGGGTATTGGGGGCTATTGAGGGGTTTTAGGGGGGATATTTGGGGGTTTGGGGGGGATATTGGGGTGTTTGGGGCACTTTGGGGGGATATTGGGGTGTTTGGGGGGGTATTGGGGGAGTTTGGGGTGATTTTGGGGTGATTTTGGGGCGATTTTGGGGTGTATTTTTGGGCCATTTTGGGTGTATTTTGCGATTTTTGGGGCCCCCAGGCCCTGGAGCGGCTGTGGGTGTATTTTGGGGTGATTTTGGGGTGATTTTGGGGCGATTTTGGGTGATTTTGGGGTATTTTGGGCCCCCCAGGCCCTGATTTGAGCGTGTTGTGGGTGTATTTTGGGGTGATTTTGGGCGATTTTGGGTGATTTTTGGGGTATTTTGGGCCCCCAGGGGCCTGGAGCTGGGGCGCCGCCGCCGCCTGCGGGGCCCGGCTGGAGCAGCAGCGCGGCCTCGGGCCCGGCCCCGACGACTTCGCGGCCCAGTTCGGCTTCGGCCTGGTGCAGGTGGTCTACGAGTGGGCCAGGGGCATGGTGAGACCCCCAGAGACACCCCGGGACCCCCAGAGACCCCCTGGGACCCCCACAGACACCCTGGGACCCCCACAGACACCCCGGGACCCCAGAGACCACCTGGGACCCCCAAAAAGCACCTGGGAGCCCCAAAAACCACCTGGGATCCCCCAAAAAAACCCTGGGACCCCCAAAAACCCCCTGGGACACCCCTGAGACACCCCCAAGCTCCATGTCCCCAATGTCCCCAATGTCCCCAAATCCCTCCAATGTCCCCAACCCCCCCAGTGTCCCCAATGTCCCCAATGTCCCCAAATCCCTCCAGTGCGCCCAATGTCCCCAGCGTCCCAATTGTCCCCAGTGTCCCCAAAGTGTCCCCAATCCCCCCAATGTCCCCCATCCCCCCAATGCCCCCAATGTCCCCAATGTCCCCCCAATGCCCCCAATCCCCCCAATGCCCCCAATGTCCCCAATGTCCCCGATGCCCCCAATGTCCCCCCAATGTCCCCCCAATGTCCCCCCAATGCCCCCAATGTCCCCAATGTCCCCAATGTCCCCAATGCCCCCAATGTCCCCCCAATGCCCCCAATGTCCCCAATGCCCCCAATCCCCCCAATGCCCCCAATGCCCCCAATGTCCCCAATGTCCCCCAATGTCCCCATTTCCCAGCGGAGATGGAGACGCCTGGCCGTGCAGGAGGGCTCGGTGGTGCGGGCGATCCAGCGGCTCGAGGAGCTGCTGCGGGAGCTGCGCCAGGCCGCGCGCGCCGTGGGCGACCCCGCCCTGGCCGCCAAGATGGAGGCGGCAGCCGCCATGATCAAGCGCGACATCGTCTTCGCCGCCAGCCTCTACACGCAATAAAGGGGCGCCCAGGGACCCCCCGCCTCTGTGGTTCAGTCCAATCCGCCCCAGGCTCGTGTGGTTCTGTCCGACCCCCCTGCACACCCCTGTGGTTCAGCCCGATTCCCCCGCCCTCGGATTCATGTGGTTCTGTCCGACCACCCCCCCGCCATTCTCACATGGTTCAGCCCATTCACCTGCTCACTTCCTCCCCCCCCCCGCTGTTGGCGCATTGTGGTTCGTTCCAGCGCCCTCCCTCCCGTTTTCCACATGGTTCAGTCCATTCATCCGCCCTGTTCCTCCCCCCTCCTTTTTCTCGTGGTTCAGTCCATTCATCCAATTGGTTTCACCGGTTCCCCCTGCGTTTTCCACATGGTTCAGTCCATTCATCCAATTGGTTAAACCCAGTTCCCCCCCCGTTTTTCCACGTGGTTCAGTCCATTCATCCAATTGGTTAAACCCAGTTCCCCCCCGTTTTCCACGTGGTTCAGTCCATTCATCCAATTGGTTTCACCCCCCGTTTTCCACGTGGTTCAGTCCATTCATCCAATTGGTCAAACCCGATTCGCCCCCCCCGCATTGTCTCACCATGGTTCGTTCCACCCCCCCCATTGCCCGCATGGTTTCGCCTTCACCCCTCCCCAAATGGTTCCACCCGCCCGAATCATCACCCTGCGCCGGCCTCTGACGTCACCGCCAAGCGCGGCGTCGCGCCGCGGTGACGCCATCGCGCCGCCCATGAGCCGCCGCCGCCGCTTCGGGGACCCCGGGGCCGCGCTCGCGGCCAAGCGGCGCCGCCCGGAGCTGCCGGGGAGCCGCCGCGCCCCGACGGTACCGGGAGCACCGGGAGCACCGGGGGTGGCGGGCGGGGGGCGCTGGGCGGTGCGGGGGTGAGGCCGTGAGAACCGGGAGGAGTCCCGGGGGGGGTCCCGGTGCGGGTTTGGGGGTCCCGGTGTCCGTTTGGGGTTTCCAGTGTGGAGTTTGGGGGTCCCGGGGCGGGTTTGGGGTTCCCAATGTGAATTTCGGGGTTCCCAATGTGGGTTTGGGGTTCCCGGTGTGAATTTCGGGGTTCCCAATGTGAATTTCGGGGTTCCCAATGTGGATTTGGGGTTCCCAATGGGGATTTGGGGTTCCCAATGTGAATTTTGGGGTTCCCAATGTGGATTTTGGGGTTTCCGGTGTGGATTTGGGGTTCCCGGTGTGAATTTTCCGTTTCCCACCCCCAGGCAGCCCCTGGGGCGGTCTCGGGTGGGTTTGGGGTTCCCGGTGTTATCTCGGGGTGGATTTTGGGGTTCCCAATGTGGATTTGGGGTTCCCAATGTGGGTTTGGGGTTCCCAATGTGATTTTGGGGTTCCCAGTGTGTATTTTGGGGTTCCCAATGTGAATTTGGGGTTCCCGGTGTGGGTTTGGGGTTCCCAATGTGTATTTGGGGTTCCCGGTGTGTATTTGGGGTTCCCAATGTGGATTTTCCGTTCCCCCCAGGCAGCCCCGGGGCGGTCTCGGGGTGGATTTGGGGTTCCCAATGTGAATTTTGGGGTTCCCAATGTGAATTTTGGGGTTCCCAATGTGAATTTCGGGGGTTGTGGGGTTCAATGTGTATTTTGGGGGTTCCCAATGTGAATTTGGGGTTCCAATGTGAATTTCGGGGTTCCCAATGATGTGTATTTGGGGTTCCCAATGTGGGTTTGGGGTTCCCAATGTGAATTTTGGGGTTCCCAATGTGGATTTGGGGTTCCCAATGTGGATTTTCCGTTTCCCACCCCCAGGCACCGCCCCAGGGGTTTTGGGTTTGGGGGTTCGGTGTTATCTTTGGGGGGTTCCATTTTGGGGTTCCAGGTGGCCAATGTTTTTGGGGTTCCAATGTTGGCTGATTTTTTCCCCGCGGCGGGGGCGTGGGGTGTGGTTCGTTTGGGGTTCCCAATGTGGATTTGGGGTTCCCAATGTGGTTTGGTTCCCATGTGAATTTGGGGTTCCCAATGTGGATTTGGGGTTCCCGGTATGGATTTGGGCTTCCCAATGTGAATTTCGGGGTTCCCAATGTGGATTTTCCGTTTCCCACCCCCAGGCAGCCCCCGGGCGGTCGAGGCCGCTCTCGCCGCCGTGGCCGCGCTGTTCCCGCGCCGCCTGTTCGGGGACGCGCTGCCGCCTCTCGTGCTGCGCCACCAACTGTACAGCGTCACCGGGGACAGGACGGCCGTGGACCGGGAACTGGTGAGGGGCTCGAAATACACATCAGGGACCCCAAAAATACACCGGGAACCCCAAAATCTGCATTGGGAACCCCAAAAATACACCAGGGACCCCAAATACACCGGGGACAGGACGGCCGTAGATCGGGAACTGGTGAGGGGCTCGAAAATACACCGGGGAACCCAAAATCTGCACTGGGAACCCAAAAATACACCGGGGAACCCGAAAATACACACTGGGACCCCAAAATCTGCATTGGGAACCCAAAAATACACACTGGGAACCCAAAATCTGCATTGGGAACCCAAAATCTGCATCGGGGACCCCAAAAATACACCAACCCCAAAAATACACACTGGGAACCCGAAATCTGCATTGGGAACCCCAAAAATACACCCTGGGACCCCAAAATCTGCATTGGGAACCCCAAATACACATTGGGAACTGGTGAGCGCCCCAAAAACACACCGGGGAACCCAAAATACACATCGGGGACCCCAAAATCTGCATTGGGAACCCCAAAATACACCGGGGAACCCCAAATACACATCAGGGACAGGACTGCCGTGGATCGGGAACTGGTGAGCGCCCCAAAAATACACCGGGGAACCCCAAAATCTGCATTGGGAACCCAAAAATACACATCAGGGACCCCAAAAATACACATTGGGACCCAAAAGTACACACTGGGAACCCCAAATACACACCGGGACCCCTAAATACACACCGGGGACCCCAAATACACATCAGTACCTGGTGAGGGCCGGGGAACCCCGGGAACCCCAAAATACACATTGGGACCCCTAAATATACATCAGGGACCCCAAATACACACTGGGACCTGGTGAGAGCCCCAAAACACAGCGGGACCCCAAAATCCACACCAGGACCTGGTGAGGAACTTGGGACCCCCAAACCCACACCGGGACCCCTAAAATCCACATTGGCACCTGGTGAGAGCTCTGGGACCCCAAAAATCCACACCAGGACCCCCAAAACCCGCACCGGGACCCCCAAACCCCCCAGGACCCCCCCAGCCCCCCCGGCCGGGCTGACCCCCCCGTGACCCCCCGTGACCCCCGTGTCCCCCCCGTGTCCCCCCCGTGACCCCCCCGTGACCCCCCCGTGACCCCCCCGTGTCCCCAGAACCGGCTGCGGGACGAGGGCCGCGTGCGGCTGCTGCACCTGGGGCTGGGCCCGGACGTGCTGGGGGTCGTGAGCCTGGAGCTCTACCGGGAGAAGGTACCGGAAACGGGGGGGGTGGGACCCCTGGGAGCCCCTGACCCCCCCGTGACCCCCCCCGACCCCCCGTGACCTCCTGTGCCCCCCAGGTGCTGGTGACCCCAATGACCCCTGAATCCCCAGTGACCCCTCAGTGACCCCAATGACCCCCAGCGACCGCCTCTGGTGCCCTCCCAGTGACCCCTGACCCCCTGATGACCCCAGTGACCCCTGGCACCTCCAATGACCCCTGACCCCCCCAATGACCCCTGATCCCCTCAATGACCCCCCCCAGGCTCTGTGTCTGGTTCCCCTCAGTGACCCCAATGACCCCAGTGACCCCTCAGTGACCCCAATGACCCCAGTGACCCCTCAGTGACCTCAATGACCCCTCCCCAGTGACCCCAGTGTCCCCCCCCAGGCCCTGATGTCCGTGGCTGGGTCCTTGACCCCCCATTGACCCCCTGACCCCCATGGTGACCCCTGACCCCATGGTGACCCCTGACCCCTGTGTGCCCCCCAGGTGCTGGCGGCCGTGGCCGGGTCCCCCCGCGAGCCCCTGAGCCCCATGGTGACCCCTGACCCCATGGTGACCCCTGACCCCTGTGTGCCCCCCAGGTGCTGGCGGCCGTGGCCGGGTCCCCCACCAGCCCCTGCCCCCATGCGACCCCTGGACCTGGTGACCCCTGACCCCTGTGTGCCCCCCAGGGCTGGCGGGGTGGCCAGGGCCCCGCGGGCGGCGCGTCCGCGTGGGAGGCGGACGGCCGGGCCGGGCGACGGCAGCCGGGACACAGGGGGATGGGAGAGAGGGGCTTCGGGGACGGCGACATCACGTACGGACACACGGACAGACGGACGGACGGACACGGACAGACAGCCCGGGAACACAGGGGGATGGGAGAGAGGGGATTCGGGGACGGAGACGGACGGACAGACACAGACACAGACAGCCCGGGGGGATGGGAGAGAGGGGATTTGGGAACAAGGACATCACGTACGGACAGACGGACGGACAGATGGACTGGGGATGAGAGAGAGGGGCTTTGGGGATGGGGACATCACGTGAGAGATGGACGGACGGACGGACACCGGGGGGATGGACAGACAGCCCGGGGACATGGGAGAGAGGGGCTTCGGGGACAGGGACATCACGTACGGACAGACGGACACCGGGACAGGTCCCTGGGGGTGCCCTGGGGGTCTCAGGGGGTCTCAGGGTGTTTTGGGGGCTCTCTGGGTGTTTGGGGGCTCTCTGGGGGTCTCTGGGTGTTTTGGGGGCTCTCGGGGGGTCTCTGGGTGTTTTGGGGGCTCTCGGGGGGTTCTCAGGGATGCTCTGGGGGTCTCTGGGTGTTTTGGGGGTCTCAGGGATGCTCTGGGGGTCTCTGGGTGTTTTGGGGGCTCTCTGGGGGTCTCTGGGTGTTTGGGGGCTCTCTGGGGGTCTCAGGGATGCTCTGGGGGTCTCTGGGTGTTTTGGGGGGCTCTCGGGGTGTTTGGGGGCTCTCTGGGGGTCTCAGGGGTGCTCGGGGGGTCTCTGGGTGTTTGGGGGGCTCTCGGGGGGTCTCAGGGATGCTTGGGGGTCTCTGGGTGTTTTGGGGGCCCCCCGGGGGTCTCTAACCCCGTTGCCCCCCCAGAAGCGGCTGGCGCCGTTCCCGGGCCGGCTGGTGTTCTGCGGGCACGGCACGCTGGAGCGGGACGGGGTCTCGCTGCTGCTCAGCGACGACGGGGGGCGCAGCTGGCACCGGGGGGGGGTCCTGCCCGCCATCCCCTTCGGGGCCCCCCGGCGCCCCCACGACTTCACCCCCGACGAGTGCCAGGTGCGGCCGGGGGGTCCCCGGGGGGGCTGGGGTCAGGAGGGTTGGGGGTTTGGGGCTGGGGGTTTGGGGCTGGGGGTTGGGGGTTTGGGGCTGGGGGGTTTGGGGCTGGGGATTTGGGGGTTTGGGGGCTGGGGGTGTTTGGGGCTGGGGGATTTGGGGCTGGGGGGTTTGGGGCTGGGGGTGTTTGGGGTTTGGGGCTGGGGGTTTTTGGGGGCTGGGGGTTTGGGGGCTGGGGGATTTGGGGCTGGGGGGTTTGGGGCTGGGGGATTTGGGGCTGGGGGTGTTTGGGGGTTTGGGGCTGGGGGTGTTTGGGGCTGGGGGGTTTGGGGCTGGGGGATTTGGGGGTTTGGGGCTGGGGGATTTGGGGGTTTGGGGCTGGGGGGTTTGGGGCTGGGGGGGTTTGGGGGCTGGGGGTGTTTGGGGTTTGGGGGTTTGGGGTTTTGGGGCTGGGGATTTGGGGTGGGGGTTTTGGGGTTTTGGGGCTGGGGGTGTTTGGGGGTTTGGGGTCAGAGGTATTTGGGGTTTTGGGGCTGGGGGATTTTGGACCAGGGGATTTTGGGGTCAGGAGATTTTGGGTCTCCCTGGTGCTGCCCCCTCCTCGTTCCTGCCCTGGGGGATTTTGGGTCTGGGGATTTTGGGGCTGGGGGTTTTTGGGGGGATTTTGGGGCCGGGGGATTTTGGGGCCGGGGGATTTTGGGGTTGGGGGATTTTGGGGCTGGGGGATTTTGGGACCAGGGGATTTTGGGGCCGGGGATTTTGGGTCAGGGGATTTTGGGTCTGGGGATTTTGGGACCGGGGATTTTGGGGCCGGGGGATTTTGGGGCTGGGGGATTTTGGGTCTCCCCAGAGCCGCCCCCTCCCCATTCCTCCCCCGACAATGGGGAGGGGTCCCGGGTTTTGGGGCTCGGGGGATTTTGGGACCAGGGAATTTGGGGCCCGACGGTTGGGTCATCCGCAACCAGGGCTGGTACCGCTGCCGCTGCCGCAATGCGGAGCGGCCGGGGACGGGCGGCGAAGCCCCCCTGCCCCGCCGGCGCCAGCCTGGAGCGAGCGCTGCCCGCCGGACCCGGCCGTGGCCGCGGGGGCCCTGGCGCTGCCCCAGCACCGGCTGGTGCTGTTCAGCAACCCGGCGCACGAGACCGAGCTGGGGAACGGGGGCGGGGGATTGGGGATTAGCGGGGGATTGGGGCATTGGGGACATTGGGGGATTGGGGGATTGGGGGACTGGGGGGATGGGGGCATGGGGACATTGAGGGTGGGGTTTGGGGGATTGGGGAGGGGGATTGGGGTGGGGGGGGGGATTGGGGGGGGATTGGGGGATTGGGGGATTGGGGGATTGGGGGATTGGGGGGGGGATTGGGGGGGGGATTGGGGACATTGGGGACATTGGGGACATTGGGGGGGGACACTGGGGGGGACATTGGGGGGATTTTGGGGACACTGGGGGGGCACTGGGGGGCACACGGGGTCAGATTTGCCCCTGGGCAGATTTGGGGCACATCGGGGTCAGGGGTCAGGGGCTGTCCCGGCTCTGGGGGGTCCCCAGGTCCCGCTTTGGGGGTGAAGGAAGCGGCAGGGGGCGGGGCTTTTTTGGTGAAGGGGCGTGGCCTCAGTGTGGGCGTGTCCCGACCGGCCCCGCCCCCAGGCGTGAACCTGACGCTGCGCTGGAGCTTCGACAACGGCACCACGTGGTGGGGGCGGGGCCTGCGCGTGTGGGAGGGGCCCAGCGGGTACTCGACGCTGGCGGCCCCGCCCCCCGAAGAAGAAGGCTCCGCCCCTTTGGTGTACCTCATCTACGAGAAGGGGCGGAGCCTCTCCACCGAGACCGTCTCATTGGCCACCATCAGCCTGTCGGGCGACCTCTGACCCCGCCCCTCGCGCGCGCAATAAAGCGATTGGTTCAGAGCCGCGATGCGTCATAACCGGGGGGGCGTGGCCTGGCGTTGGCGGGAACCGTCGCCATAGCGACGCGGGGGGGCGGGGCTTCTACGGGGGGCTTTCGCTCGGCGCGCGGCCTCTCTGAGGACCCCGCAGCGGGGCTGCCCCCGGCGCTGCCCGAGCGGAGGTGCGCAGGCGGAGGGGCCGGCGCGGGGCAAGGCGGGCGGTGCGGGAGGCGGTGAGGGCGGCGCGGGAGGCGCCGGGAGCCCCGAGAGGGCGGCGGGAGCCCCGGGAGTTGCGGCGGGAGCGGCGGCCGGGCCGGGCGCTCAGGCGATCGCCGCGGGCAGCCCCGGTCCAGGCGAGGGGCGAGGCCCCTGAGCGCGCGCGGGCCGGACCGGAAGTGACGCCCAGCCCCGCCCTCTCGGTCGCGGCGGTCGCAGCGTTCGGGGTGAGTCGGGCCCGGCCGGAGCCGCATCCGCCGCCATCGCCGCCCCCGCCGCCCATCGCCCGCTGCCCCCGCGCCCTCCCCGCCCGCCCCGAGCCCCCCTCGCCCCTCGGCGCTCCGGGGCCGCCGCCGCCGCCCGGGCCGCGCCGGGGCCGCCGCCGTTGTGCGCTCCAAGATGGCGGCGCCGGGGGGCGGGAATGGCGGCGGGGGAAGCGCGGGGGACCCTCGCGGGGGAGGGGGCGCGGCCCCGGCGGGCTCGGGGTCGTTGGTCCCGGTTGTGACGCCCCCAGACCCATTGTGGGGAACGGGCCGGCCCCGCGCCGCCGGCGGCCGCTCGGTGCCGGCCCCGGCCCCGCTCTCCGGGGAGGGTTGGGGGTCCCGGGGTCCCCTCGGGCGCCCGGGTCCTGCTGGGGTCGGTGGTCCTGGGGGCGGTGTCGGTGTGCCTGGGGGGGGCGGTGGTCCCGGGAAGTGGTCGGTGGTCCCAGGGAGGGTCAGTGGCCCCAGGGCTGATGTCGGTAGCCCAGCAGTGATGTCACTAGCCCGGGGGTGATGTTGGTAGCCCCAGGACCAGTCGGTAGCCCCAAGGCTGATGTCGGTAGCCCGCAGTGATGTCGGTAGCCCGGGGGTGATGTTGGTAGCCCCAGGCCAGTCAGTAGCCCAAGGCTGATGTCGGTAGCCCCAGGGCTGATGTCAGTAGCCGCACTGGTGACCAGCAGTGCCGCGGGTGGTCAGTAGCCAAGAGGTGATGTCGGTAGCCCCAAGGCCGATGTTGGTAGCCCCGCTGGTGTCCCCCCAAACCCCGGAGCCATCCGTAGCCCCAGGGCTGATGTTGGTAGCCCCAATGCCTGTGTCACTAGCCCAGGGGAGATGTTGGTAGCCCCAGGACCAGTCGGTAGCCCCAAGGCTGATGTCGGTAGCCCCAGGGCTGATGTCAGTAGCCCCACTGATGACCAGCAGTGCTGTGGGTGGTCAGTAGCCCCAGGGCTGATGTTGGTAGCCCCAATGCCTGTGTTACTAGCCCAGGGGAGGTGTTGGTAGCCCCAAGGCTGATGTTGGTAGCCCCACTGATGACCAGCAGTGCTGTGGGTGGTCAGTAGCCCCAAGGCTGATGTCACTAGCCCGGGGCTGATGCCAGCAGCCCCATAGGTGCCCCCCAGCCCCAGGAGCAGCCAGTAGCCCAAGGCTGATGTTGGTAGCCACAGGGGTGATATTGGTGGTCCCAGGGGTGCTCGGTAGCCCCAGTGCCCATGTCACTAGCCCAGGGGTGATGTCGCTAGCCCAGGGGTGATGTCGCTAGCCCAGGGGTGATGTCGCTAGCCCAGGGGTGATGTCGCTAGCCCAGGAGTGATGTCCCTAGCCCAGGGGTGATGTCGCTAGCCCAGGGGTGATGTCGCTAGCCCAGGGGTGATGTCGCTAGCCCGTGGGTGATGTCACTAGGCCAGGGGTGATGTCACTAGCCCAGGGGTGATGTCACTAGCCCGTGGGTGATGTCACTAGGCCAGGGGTGATGTCACTAGCCCAGGGGTGATGTCACTAGCCCGTGGGTGGTGTCACTAGCCCAGGGGTGATGTCGCTAGCCCAGGGGTGATGTCACTAGGCCAGGGGTGATGTCACTAGGCCAGGGGTGATGTCGCTAGCCCAGGGGTGATGTCGCTAGCCCAATGCCCATGTCAGTAGCCCCAGTGGTGACCAGCAGTGCCGTGGGTGGTCAGTAGCCCCAGGACCAATGTCACTAGCCCAGGGGTGGTCAGTAGCCCCATGCCCATGTCATTACCCCCATGGGTGATGTCACTAGCCCCAAGGCTGACGTCACTAGCCCTGTGGGTGATGTCACTAGCCCATGGATGATGTCACTAGCCCATGGATGATGTCACCAGCCCCGTGGGTGATGTCACTAGCCCATGGATGATGTCACCAGCCCCCTGCCCACGTCACTAGCCCTGTGGGTGATGTCACTAGCCCATGGATGATGTCACTAGCCCGGGGCTGATGTCACCAGCCCATGGATGATGTCACTAGCCCCATGGATGATGTCACTAGCCCTGTGGGTGATGTCACTAGCCCCGTGGGTGATGTCACTAGCCCATGGATGATGTCACTAGCCCCATGGGTGATGTCACTAGCCCATGGATGATGTCACCAGCCCCCTGCCCACGTCACCAGCCCCGTGGGTGATGTCACTAGCCCAGGGCTGATGTCACTAGCCCAGGGGTGGTCAGTAGCCCATGGATGATGTCACCAGCCCCCTGCCCACGTCACTAGCCCCGTGGGTGACGTCACTAGCCCAGGGCTGATGTCACCAGCCCCATGGATGATGTCACTAGCCCAGGGCTGATGTCACTAGCCCATGGGTGATGTCACCAGCCCCGTGGATGATGTCACCAGCCCCATGGATGATGTCACCAGCCCAGGGCTGATGTCACTAGCCCATGGATGATGTCACCAGCCCCGTGGGTGATGTCACCAGCCCCGTGGGTGATGTCACTAGCCCATGGGTGATGTCACCAGCCCCCTGGGTGATGTCACCAGCCCCGTGGGTGATGTCACCAGCCCCATGGATGATGTCACCAGCCCCCTGGGTGATGTCACCAGCCCGTGGATGATGTCACCAGCCCCATGGATGATGTCACCAGCCCCCTGGGTGATGTCACCAGCCCATGGATGATGTCACCAGCCCAGGGCTGATGTCACCAGCCCGTGGATGATGTCACCAGCCCCCTGGGTGATGTCACCAGCCGATGGATGATGTCACCAGCCCAGGGCTGATGTCACCAGCCCCCTGCCCACGTCCCCCGCCCCGCCGCCCGCAGGGAGGAGCTGCCCGTGGCCGGCATGGCGGAGAACGACGTGGACAACGAGCTGCTGGACTACGAGGATGACGAGGTGGAGAACGCGGCGGGGCCGGACGGGGCCGAGGCGGCGCCCAAGAAGGACGTGAAGGGCTCCTACGTGTCCATCCACAGCTCGGGCTTCCGCGACTTCCTGCTCAAGCCCGAGCTGCTGCGCGCCATCGTCGACTGCGGCTTCGAGCACCCCTCCGAAGGTGGGGCTGGGGGGTCTGGGGGGATTTGGGGGGTCTGGGACCGTCCTGGGCGGGTTTGGGACCATCCCAGGCGGTTCTGGAACCATCCCTGGGGCTCTGGGTCTCTCCTGGTGACTCTGAGACCATCCCGGGGGTCTCCATGCCCCTCCCAGGGGTCTCAGATCCCCTCCTGGGGTCTCTGGGGGTCTCTGTGCCCCTCCCGGGGGTCTCTGGGGGTCTCCGAGCCCCTCCCAGGGGTCTCTGGGGGTCTCCGAGCCCCTCCCAGGGGTCTCTGGGGGTCTCTGTGCCCCTCCCAGGGTCTCTGGGGGTCTCTGTGCCCCTCCCAGGGTCTCTGGGGGTCTCTGTGCCCTCCCGGGGGTCTCTGGGGGTCTCCGAGCCCCTCCCGGGCGCTGACCCCGCTTTCCCCCCCCAGTCCAGCACGAGTGCATCCCCCAGGCCATCCTGGGCATGGACGTGCTGTGCCAGGCCAAGTCGGGCATGGGCAAGACGGCCGTGTTCGTGCTGGCCACGCTGCAGCAGCTGGAGCCCGTCACGGGGCAGGTGCGGGGGTCCCGGGGGCTGGGGAGGGGTCCTGGCTGAATTGGGGAGGGGGCTGCGCTGCCGTGTTGGTGCTGGCCACGCTGCAGCAGCTGGAGCCCGTCACGGGGCAGGTGCGGGGTCCCGGGGGCTGGGGAGGGGTCTCAGGGACTGGGGAGGGGTGTCTGGAGTTGGGGAGAGGTGTCTGGGATTGGGGAGGGGTCTGTGAAATTGGGGAGGGGTCTGTGGAATTGGGGAGGGGTCTGTGGAATTGAGGAGGGGTCTGTGGAATTGAGGAGGGGTCTGTGGAATTGGGGGAGGGGTCTGTGGAACTGGAGGAGGGGTCTGTGGAATTGGGGAGGGGTCTCTGGAATTGAGGAGGGGTCTGTGGAATTGAGGAGGGGTCTCCCATGCCCCCCAGGTGTCGGTGCTGGTGATGTGTCACACCCGCGAGCTCGCCTTCCAGATCAGCAAGGAGTACGAGCGCTTCTCCAAGTACATGCCCAGCGTCAAGGTGGGTCTGGGGGCGTTTGGGGGGTTTGGGGGGCTCTGGGGGGGTCCTGAGGGGGTCTTTGGGGTCCTGAGGGCGTCTTTGGGGTCCCGTCCCTCACAGATTTTTGGGGTATCCCTGGCACAGATGTTGCCGGTTCTCACAGGGCTCTGTTGGTGTTTTTTGGGGACTCTCGCACACAGATTTCTGAGGGGATTTTTGTGGAAATATTGTTGGTTTTGGGGGCCTGTCCCTCACAGATATTTCAGATATTTCAGGCACAGATTTTGCTGTTTCTCAGGGGATTTTGGCTGTGTTTTTCGGACCCTATTTCACACAGATTTTTGGGGTGTTCCTGGTACAGGTGTTGGTGTTTTTCGGGGGGCTGTCTCACAGATTTTTGGGATATTTCTGGCGCAGATTTTGCTGGTTTTCGGGGAATTTTGGCTCTGTTTTCCACACCCTATCTCACACACAGATTATTGGGGTGTCCCCTGTTTAGGTGTTGGTGTTTTTCGGGGGGCTGTCTCACAGATATTTGGGATATTTCAGGCACAGATTTTGCTGGTTTTTGGGGAGCTGTGGCTCTGTGTTTCAGGGTGCCTCTCACACAGATTTTTGGGGTGTTCCCCCGTTTAGGTGTTGGTGTTTTTCGGGGGGCTGTCCATCACAGATTTTTGGGGTATCTGTGCCACAGATTTTGCTGGGTTTTGGGGGGATTGTTGCTGTGTTTGTCAGGGTGCTTCTCACATACATTTTTGGGGTGTTCCCTCATTTAGGTGTTGGTGTTTTTCGGGGGGCTGTCCATCACAGATATTTGGGATATTTCAGGCACAGATTTTGCTGGTTTTTGGGGAGCTGTGGCTCTGTGTTTCAGGGTGCCTCTCACACACATTTTTGGGGTGTCCCCGCGCTTAGGTGGCGGTGTTTTTCGGGGGGCTGTCCATCAAGAAGGACGAGGAGGTGCTCAAGAAGAACTGTCCCCACATCGTGGTGGGGACCCCGGGCCGCATCCTGGCCCTGGCGCGCAACAAGAGCCTCAACCTGAAGCACATCAAGCACTTCATCCTGGACGAGTGCGACAAGATGCTCGAGCAGCTCGGTGGGTCTGGGGTCCCCGGGGGTCCCCGGGGGTCCCCGGGCTGGGGGGAGCCCCAGCAGCCCCACGGGGGGCTCTGCTGTGGGCGCTTTGGGGGTCTCCGTTCAGTTTTTGGGGTCCCCGTGCAGCCCCCCTGGTTCAGCCCAGGGTGTTGTGCTGGGACCCCCGAGTCCCTCAGAGCCCCCAAATTCCTTCCAGACCCCCCAAATCCCCCCCCATTCCCCCGTTTCTCCCCCAGAACCCCCAAATTCACCCCACGACCCCCATTTTTCCCCCCCAAATCCCCTCACTGAGACCCCAGACCCCCAAATCCCCCCCAGAACCCCCAAATTTCCCCTCCAAATCTCCCTCAAACCCCTCAGTTTCGCCCCCAGACCTCCCAAATCCCCTCTCAGACCCCAATTTCCCCCCCAGAACCCCCAAATCCCCCCAGACCCCCCAAATCCCCTCTCAGACCTCCCAAATCCCCTCTCAGACCCCAATTTCCCCCCCAGAACCCCAAATTTCCCCCCCAAATCTCCACCAAATCCCCTCCCTGACACCCCAGACCCCCCAAAACCCCCAAATTTCTCCCCCAAATCCCCCTACAACCCCCTCAGTTTCGCCCCCAAATCCCTTCTTCACCCCCCCCAGACCCCCCGTGCCCCCAAATCCCCTCCCTGTCACCCCAGACCCCCCAAAACCCCCAATTTCACCCCCAAAGCCCCTCCAACCCCCAGTTTTTCCCCCAGACCCCCAAATCCCCTCCCAGACTCCCCCGCCCCCCAGAACCCCCCCAAATTTGCCCCCCAAATCCCCTTACTGAGACCTCAGACGCCCCCATTTCCCCCCAGACCCCCAAATCCCTCTCCCCCCCCCAAATCCCCCTCAACCCCCGTTTTCCCCCAAACCCCCAAATCCCCTCCTGACACCCCAGACCCCCCCATTTCCGCCCCAGACCCCCCAAATCCCCTCCCAGACCCCAATTTGCCCCCCAGAACCCCCAAATTTGCCCCCCAAATCCCCTTACTGAGACCCCAGACCCCCCAAAATCCCCAATTTCACCCCCAAAACCCCCAAATTTCTCCTCCAAATCCCCCCAACCCCCAGTTTCCCCCCAAATCCCCTTCCTGAGACCCCAGACCCCCCATTTCCCCTCAGACCCCCAAATCCCCTCTCCACCCCCCGTGCCCCCCATTTCCCCCTGATTTCCCCAATTTCACCCCCAAACCCCCCAAACCCCCTGATTCCCCCCCGTTTCCCCGCAGACATGCGGCGGGACGTCCAGGAGATTTTCCGCATGACCCCGCACGAAAAGCAGGTCATGATGTTCAGCGCCACCCTGAGCAAGGAAATCCGCCCCGTGTGCCGCAAATTCATGCAAGACGTAATTAACTCCTCCCACCTCCTCCTTAGCCCCGCCCACGCCCCGAGCAGGCCCCGCCCCCTCCCCCCCCCCCCCTCACCTTTTCCCCGCCCCCTTTTTGCGGAAGATTTCTCGCGCCCCTCCCCCCCTCCTCCACCCACCGCCGCCCTTCCTCCTCCTCCTCCTCCTCCTCCTCCTCCTCCTGCTGCTGCTGCTGCTGCTCCTGCTCCTGCCGGCGGCGGGCGGAGGATGATGACGATGACGATGATGATGATGATGATGATGGTGATCATGATGATGATGGTGATGATGATGAAGACCCCCCCGAGTTGTGGCTGTGGCTCAGGGGGGGGATAAATCTCCCCCCCCCCCCGGGACCCCTCCCTCAATTCGCGAGCCGGACACGGCGTTGTTGAGAGGACACGGCGGGAGCCCTTCCTCCTCCTCCTCCTCCTCCTCCTCCTCCTTCTTCTGCTTCGGCCTCCTCGGCGCGACGCCCGGACCCCCGGCCCCGGAGCCGGCCCGCAGCAGCAGGAACCGGGGGGCTGGGGAGGGGGAGAAAGACCCTGGGGGGAGACCCCGGGGGGCGGCGGGGGGCCCCGACAACGGGGTCCTTGGGGGGGGGGGCTTTGGGGGTCAGGGCTCTTTTGGGGTCCTTGAGCCTCTTTTTGAGCCTCTTTGGGGGTCTCAGGAGCGGTTTTAGGGCTGTTAGGGGCAGTTTTAGGGGTCCTTGAGGCTTTTTAGGGGTCCTTGAGCCTCTTTTTGGGGTCCTTGAGCCTCTTTTGAGGGTCTCAGAGCAGTTTTGGGGTCCTTGCGGCTATTTTGGGGTGTCAGGAGCAGGTTTGGGGTCCTCGAGCCTGATTTTTGGGGTCTCAGGAGCAGTTTTAGGGCTGTTAGGGGCAGTTTTGGGGTCCTTGAGGTCCTTTTTGGGGTTCTTGAGGCTCTTTTGGGGTCCTTGAGCCTCTTTTTTGGGGGTCTCAGGGGCAGTTTTAGGGCTGTTAGGGGCAGTTTTAGGGGTCCTTGGCTTTTTTGGGGTCCTCAGATGGGATTTTGGTGTCCCCAGATTTAATTTGGGGTGCCCAGGGCTTATTTTGGGGTGCCCAGATGGGCGTTTTAGGGTGGAAGTTTGGGGTGCCTTGATTTGATTTTGGGGTGCCCAGATTTAATTTATGGTGCCCAGATTTGATTTGGGGTGCCCAGGTGGGGGCTCAGATGGAATTTGGGGTGCCCAGATGGAATTTGGGGTGCCCAGATTTGATTTGGGGTGCCCGGGTGGGATTTGGGGTGCCCAGGTGGGGGCTCAGATGGAATTTGGGGTGCCCAGATTTGATTTGGGGTGCCCGGGTGGGATTTGGGGTGCCCAGATGGGCTCAGATGGGATTTGGGGTGCCCAGATTTAATTTGGGGTGCCCAGATTTGATTTGGGGTGCCCAGATTGCCTCAGATGGGATTTGGGGTGCCCAGATTTGATTTGGGGTGCCCAGATTTGATTTGGGGTGCCCAGATGGGATTTGGGGTGCCGGGGGTGCCCAGGCGGGGGCTCAGATGGAATTTGGGGTGCCCAGGTGGGGTTTGGGGTGCCCGGGTGGGATTTGGGGTGCCCGGGTGGGGTTTGGGGTGCCCAGATGGGATTTGGGGTGCCCAGATGGGCTCAGATTTGATTTGGGGTGCCCGGGTGGGGTTTGGGGTGCCCGGGGTGCCCAGGCGGGGGCTCAGCGCCTTCCCCCCCCAGCCCATGGAGATCTTCGTGGACGACGAGACGAAGCTGACGCTGCACGGGCTGCAGCAGTACTACGTCAAACTCAAGGACAACGAGAAGAACAGGAAGCTCTTCGACCTGCTCGACGTGCTCGAGTTCAACCAGGTGGGGGGACGCCCCGAAATCTGCCCTGGAATCGCCCCACAAATACCCCGGAATCGCCCCAAAAATACCCCCAAAATCTGCCCCAGAATCACCCCACAAATACCCCGAAATCTGTCCTGGAATCACCCCCAAAATACCCCCAAAATCTGCCCCAGAATCACCCCCAGAATAACCCCGGAATCACCCAAAAATCTGCCCCGGAATCTGCCTCAGAATCACCCAAAAATACCCCGGAATCACCCCAAAAAACCCCGAAACCCCGAATCACCCAAAATACCCCCAAAATTGCCCCAGATCACAAATACCCATTCCCCGGATAAAATACAATCACAAATACCCATGCCCAGTCACAAATCCCCAATTGCCCAGAATCACCCCAAAAATACCCCCGAAATCTGCCCCGGGATCACCCCAAAATCCCCCAGGATCACCCCAAAAATACCCCTGAAATCTGCCCCAGAATCACCCTAAAATCCCAGGGGAGGCCCTGAAATCCAACCCAAAATCTCCAAGATCCACCCCAAAGGCGGGTTCTGGGGTTCCCTGCAGGTTTTGGGGGGTTCCCGTGGGTTTTGGGGGGTTCCCAGCACGTTTTGGGGTTCCCGGTGGGTTTTGGGGTTCCCAGAGGGTTTTGGGGGGTTTTAGCACGTTTTGGGGGGTTCCCAGCGGGTTTTGGGGGGTTTTAGCACGTTTTGGGGGGTTCCCAGCGGGTTTTGGGGTTCCTGGCGGGTTTTGGGGTGCCCTGAGCCCCCGTTTTTGGGGTCCCCCAGGTTGTGATCTTCGTCAAGTCCGTGCAGCGCTGCATCGCCCTGGCCCAGCTGCTGGTGGAGCAGAACTTCCCGGCCATCGCCATCCACCGGGGCATGCCGCAGGAGGAGAGGTGGGGATCCCCGAAAATAACCCCAAAAATCACCCCAAAACACCCCAAAAATAACCCCAAAAATCACCCCAAAACAGACCAAAAATACCCCTAAAATAACCCCAAAACCACCCCCAAAACACCCCCAAAATACTCCCCAAATAACCCCAAAAACACCCCAAAAATAACCCCAAAAATCACCCCAAAACACCCCCAAAATAACCCCAAAAATCACCCCAAAACACCCCCAAAATAACCCCAAAAATCACCCCAAAACAGCCCAAAAATCACCCCAAAAATAACCCCAAAACCACCCCAAAAATAACCCCAAACCCAGCCCCTGAACCCTCGGCCATCGCCATCCACCGGGGCATGCCGCAGGAGGAGAGGTGGGGATCCCCGAAAATAACCCCAAAAATCACCCCAAAACACCCCAAAAATAACCCCACAACACCCCAAAAATAACCCCAAAAACAGCCCCAAAAATAACCCCAAAAATAACCCCAGAACAGCCCAAAAATACCCCAAAAATAACCCCCAAAACACCCCAAAAATACCCCTAAAATAACCCCAAAACACCCCCAAAAAACCCCAAAAATAACCCCAAAACAGCCCAAAAATAACCCCACAACACCCCAAAAATAACCCCAGAACACTCCCAAAATACCCCTAAAATAACCCCAAAACCAGCCCCAAAACAACCCCAGGACACCCCAAAACCAACCCCAGAACAGCCCCAAAAATCCCCCAAAATAATCCCAAAGACAGTCCCGAAACAACCCCCAAACCACCCAAAATAACCCCCCAAAAGCCCGTGAACCCCCAAAACCCCCCCTGAACCCCCTCAAAACACCCCGAGACCCCCAAACACCCCCTGAGACCCCCAAAATGCCCCTAAAACAGCCAAACCACCTCAAAAACCATCCCGAGACCCCCAAAGCACCCCCTAAACCACCCCCAAACCCCCCTGAGCCCCCCAAACCATCCCGAGACCCCCAAACCACCCCCAAACCCCCCCTGAGACCCCCAAACCCTCCCTGAATCCCCACCAAACCCCCCCAAGACCCCCAAAACACCACAGAGACCCCCAAAACACCCCCAAACCCCCTCCGAGCCCCCCAAACCATCCCGAGACCCCCAAAGCACCCCCTAAACCACCCCCAAACCCCCTCTGAGCCCCCCAAACCCTCCCCGAACCCCCACAAACACCCCCTAGAACACCCAAACCCTGCCCCAAACCACCCCTGAGACCCCTCAAAGCACCCCTGAGAACCCCCAAAACACCCCGAGACCCCCAAACCACCCCCAAACCCCCCCTGAGACCCTCAAACCCTCCCTGAACCCCCACAAAACACCTGTGAGACCCCCCAAAACACCCCTAAAACACCCAAACCCTGCCCCCAAACCACCCCTGAGCCCCCTCAAAGCACCCCTGACCCCCTCAAAACACCCCCGAGACCCCCAAACCCCCCCTGAACCCCCACAAACACCCCCTAAAACACCCCCTAAACCACCCCCAAAACACCCCTGAGCCCCCAGAAACACCCCCTAAAACACCCAAATCCTGCCCCAAACCGCCCCTGAGACCCTCAAACCCCCGAGCCCCCACAAAACACCTGTGAGACCCCCAAAACACCCCCTAAAACACCCAAACCCTGCCCCAAACCGCCCCTAAACACCCCCCCAAACCCCCTGAGCCCCACAAAACGCCCCTGAGACCCCCAAACCACCCCCCTAAAACACCCCTAAACCACCCCCCCAAACCACCCCTGAGCCCCCAGAAACACCCCTAAAACACCCAAACCCTGCCCCAAACCACCCCCAAACCCCCTGAGCCCCCCAAACCACCCCAGAGACCCCCAAACCACCCCCAAACCCCCCCGAGACCCTCAAACCCTCCCTGAACCCCCACAAAACACCTGTGAGACCCTCAAAATGCCCCTAAAACACCTAAACCACCCCCAAGCCCCCTCTGAGCCCCCCAAACCACCCCTGAACCCCCACAAAACACCTGTGAGACCCCCCAAAAACACCACTGAGACCCCCAAACCACCCCTGAACCCCCACAAACACCCCTAAAACACCCAAACCCTGCCCCAAACCGCCCCCTAAACCCCCTGAGCCCCCCCTGAGCCCCCACAAAACCCCCCTGAGCCCCCCAAATCCTCCCTGAACCCCCACAAAAACACCCTGAGACCCCCAAACCACCCCCTAAAACACCCCTAAAACCACCCCCAAACCACCCCTGAACCCCCACAAACACCCCCTAAAACACCCAAACCCTGCCCCAACCTACCCCCCAAACCACCCCCCAAACCACCCCCCAAACCCCCTGGGCCCCCCAGCCCCCTGGGCTGTCCCCCGTTTCCGCGAGGCTGTCGCGGTACCAGCAGTTAAGGTTTCCAGCGCGATCCTGCGGGCCCGCGAACCTGTTTGGGGGGCGTGGGGGGTCCTGGGCCTTCAATACGACGGGCCTGGGGGACCTGGGGCCTACCTGCCGCGTTATACAGGGGTCCGGGGGTCCTGGGGGGTCCTGGGGGGGTTGGGGGGGTTATAGAGGGGGTTATAGAGGGGTCCTGGGGGATTCTGAGGGGGTTTGGGGGCTCCAGGATGGTTTGGAGGGGGTCCTGGGAGGTCTGGGGGGTCCAAGAGGGGTCCTGGGGGTCTGGGAAGGGTCCTGGGCGGGTTTCTGGGGGTCCGGGTTTGGTGGGGTTCCAGGATGTTTGTGGGGGTTCCCGGGGGTTTCTGGGGGTTGCCAGGGGTTGGGGTTCCCAGGGCATTTTGGGGGTTCCCAGGGGTTGTTGGGGTTTCCAGGGGGTTTTTTGGGGTCCAAGAGGGATTTCTGGGAGTCCCAGGGGTTCCTGGGGGGTTTTGGGGGTCCCAGGGGGGTTTGGGGTTCCCAGGGGTTTTAAGGTTCCGAGGGTGGTTTTGGGGTTCCCAGGGTGGTTTTTGGGGTCTCAGGGGATTTTGGGGTTCCCAGGGTGGTTTTTGGGGTTCCCAGGGGGGTTTTGGGGGTCCTGGGGGTTTGAAGTTCCCAGGGTGGTTTGGGGTTCCGAGGGTGTTTTTGGGGGTCTCAGGGCATTTGGGGTTCCCTGGGGGTTTTGGGGGGTTCAGAGTGGTTTTATGGGGTTCCCAGGGGGGTTTTGGGGGTCTCAGGGGCATTGGGGTTCCCGGGGGTTTTGGGGGTCCCAGGGTGGTTTTGGGGTCCCGGGTGGAGGATTTGGGGTTCCAGGGGTGGTTTTGGGGTTCCCAGGGGATTTTGGGGTTCCCAGGGCATTTTGGGGTTCTCAGGGCATTTTGGGGTTCCCAGGGCATTTTGGGGTTCCCAGGGTGGTTTTTGGGGTTCCCAGGGTATTTTGGGGTTCCCAGGGCATTTTGGGGTTCCCAGGGTGTTTATTGGGTTCCCAGGGTGTTTTGGGGTTCCCAGGGCAGTTTTGGGGTTCCCAGGGCAGTTTTGGGGTTCCCAGGGTGGTTTTGGGGTTCCCAGGGCAGTTTTGGGGTTCCCAGGGGATGTCTGGGTTCCCAGGGGGATTTTGGGATTCCCAGGGTGGTTTTTGGGGTTCCCAGGGCAGTTTTGGGGTTCCCAGGGCAGTTTTGGGGTTCCCAGGGTGTTTTGGGGGTTCCCAGGGTGGTTTTTGGGGTTCCCAGGGCATTTTGGGGTCCCAGGGGATGTTGGGGTGCCAGGGTATTTTGGGGTTCCCGGGGCAGTTTTGGGGTTCCCAGGGTGGTTTTTGGGGTTCCCAGGGCAGTTTTGGGGTTCCCAGGGTGGTTTCTGGGGTGCCAGGGCTGTCCCGCTGAGCCCCGGGGCCGTTTTCGGGGCGCAGGTGGCGCGGGCCGGGCGCTTCGGCACCAAGGGCTTGGCGATCACGTTCGTGTCGGACGAGAACGACGCCAAAATCCTCAACGACGTGCAGGATCGCTTCGAGGTGAACATCAGCGAGCTGCCCGACGAGATCGACATCTCCTCCTACAGTGAGACCACAATCGGGGGTCTGGGGGCTTTTGGGGGGTCCTGGGGGGGTCCCTGTGGGGTTTGGGGGTCCTGGAAGGGGTTTTGGGGGGTCCTTTTTGGGGGGATTTGGGGGTCTGGGGGTGCAGGGTTTGGGGTGAACATCAGCGAGCTGCCCCACGAGATCGACATCTCCTCCTACAGTGAGACCAAATTTTGGGGGTTTTGGGGGGTCCTGGGGGGTCCCCTGTGGGGTTTGGGGGGTTCTTTTTGTGGGGGTTAAAGGTTTGGGGGTGCAGGGTTTGGGGTTTGGGGCGAACATCAGCGAGCGGCCCCACGAGATCGACGTCTCCAGAATGAGAAAATTTGGGGAGGTTTCGGGGGATTTTGGGGTCATTTTTGGCGTGGTTTTCGGCGGATTTTGGGTGGGTTTTGGGCACATTTTTGGGGTGGTTTTGGGGGGATTTTGGGTGGGTTTTGGGAACATTTTTGGGGTGGTTTTTGGGGGATTTTGGGTGGGTTTTTTGGGAGGTTTTGGGGTCATTTTCCGGGTTGTTTTCAGGGAATTTTGGGTGGGTTTTTGGGTGGATTTTGAGGTGATTTTGGAGGGATTTTGGGGTCGTTTTTGAGGTGGTTTTGGGTGGGTTTTGTGGGAATTTTGGGTGGGTTTTTGGGGAGGTTTTGGAGCTGGTTTTGGGGGCTTTTGGGGTGGTTTTTGGGGTGCTGCTGCCCTGTGTGTGTTTTTTCCTGACCCCCCTCCCCATTTTCTCTCTCTCCCCCCTCAGTCGAGCAGACCCGATAAGGACCCCCCAGGCCCCGCCGCCGCCGGGACCCCCCCGGGACCACCCCCCCAAAAAAAGTTACCCCCAAACCCGGCCCGGCCGCGGGGGGTTGGGCCGCCCCCCCCTCCCCCGGGGTTTTGTAGAAAAATGGCCTGAAAAGACAAAAAAAAAACCCAAAAAAAAACCAAAAAAAAAAAAGAAGAAAACAAAAAAAGGAGAAAAACACAAAAAAAAAAAAAAGTTTCCCCTGTGTAGCAGCTGGGGGGAGGGGCCTGGGGACCCCCGACCCCCCGGGACTCCCCCCCGACCCCCCCGGCTGTAAAATTTCTGGTTTTTTGGTAATAAAGTTTTGCCAAAACGGCCTCGAGCGTGTGGGGGCGTGGCTTCAGAATGAATGGGCGTCCATAAAAGGCGAAAGGGGCGTGGTTAGGTGGGCGGAGCGAAGGGGCGTGGCTCCGCTTCCCGCCTTTCGATGCCGCCGCCATTTTGGCTGCGGGTGGGCGGGGCCTGGGGTGGGCGGGGCCTGGCAGTGCCATAAAAGGGGCGGCGGCGGCGGGCGAGGTCTCTTCGGGCCTGGAGCGGGTGAGTGGAGGGGTCGCCTGGTGAGGGGGGAATTGGGGTTGTGAGGGGAAATCGGGGGTCGTGAGAGGGGAATTGGAGTCGTGAGGGGAAATCGGGGGTCGTGAGAGGGGAATTGGGGTCGTGAGAGGGGAATTGGAGTCGTGAGGGGAAATCGGGGGTCGTGAGAGGGGAATTGGGGTCGTGAGAGGGGAATTGGAGTCGTGAGGGGAAATCGGGGGTCGTGAGAGGGGAATTGGGGTCGTGAGGGGAAATCGGGGGTCGTGAGAGGGGAATTGGGGCCGTGAGGGAAAATCGGGGGTCGTGAGGGGAAACAGGGTTATGAGGGGAAATCCGAGGTCGTAAGGGAAAATCGGGGGTTGTGAGGGGAAATTGAGGATTATGAGGGGAAATCGGGGGCCGTGAGGGAGGATCGGGGATTGTGAGGGGAAACTGGGGGTCGTGAGCGGAAATTACGGATTATGAGGGGAGACCTGAGGCCGTGAGGGGAAATCCGGGGTCGCAAGGGGAAAATCGGGGGTTATGGATGGAGATCCGAGGTCGTGAGGGGAAATCGAGGGTTGTGAGGTGAAATTGAGGATTATGAGGGGAGATCGGGGGTTGTGAGAGGGGATCGAGGGCCCTGGGGCGGGTCTGGGGTCTCTGGGGAATTCGGGCGCTCCTGGGAGCGGTTTTGGGGGGATTCCGGCTGTCCCTGAGAGGAAATTGGGCTTAAACCGGCGAGACTGGGGTTCCCGGTGTGTCTGGGGCGCTGTCGCGGTGATGATGCCAAAGACTAGAGTCTCCGAGCCCCCTGAGGACAGCACAGGCCTGAGCGACGCCCCCAGACCCACCAAGACCCCCGGAGTCCCCCCGAAGCGCGGCGTCCGCCCGCTTCTCACGCCGTTCGTTCCTCCCCCGCGTGTCGCAGGTGCCGGTGACCGGCGGGACCGCGCTGACACCCCCGGTGAGACCCCCGTGATCCCCCCCTATCGTATCGGCGGCGGCGATGAGGAACCGGTTCAAAACCTCCGAGCCGCCGTGAGGACACACTCGCAGCGCACTGAGCCGCCGCCGCCGCTCCGGGCTCAGCCCAACGCCGTTCCCGGCGCGCCGGGGCCGCTCGCGGCGCTTTCCCCGCTCTGACTCCGCTTTTCTTCCGCAGCCCCGGACGAGCCCTCGGCACCGACAGCTCCAGCGCTCGGATGGGGGGAGAGGCGGGCGCGGGTTTGGGTGAAATAAAAGCGATTTTGGGGCTGAAGCGACTCGGGTGTTTCTGTGGGGCGGGCGGGGTCAGGGGTCACGCGGCCGGGCGCCATCTTGGATGGGGGAGGGTCCGCTCGGTGAGGGGGGGACAGGGCGAGACCCTCCCCCATCCCGGGAGACCCGGCCCGGCCCGACTCGAAGGGACGCGGGTCGCTCAATCCCCGCCCCGCTGCAACACGTACACGGACCGAGGTTCCGCCCACTGTGACTGATCAATAAAGATCAATAAATACAAATAAAAAGCGATTTTGGGTCCGTTCCGTGAGGGGCGGGGCGGGTGGGGCGGGCGGTGAGGTCCCGCCCTCAGCAAAGATGGCGGCGCCCTCAAGCAAGATGGCGGCGCGAGCGTTGCGCGCGTGCGCCTCACGCTAAGGCCCCCACCCCAACCCCCTTTCCCCACACGCGGGGCTGCCTCCGGCGGGCGCCTGACGCCGGTAGCGGCGGTTCCGCGGCTTTTAACGGCTCCGGTAGCGGCGGGAGGGGCGCGGAGATCCCCGGGCGGCAGCGGCAGCGCTTCAGGCGCGCTCCGGGGCAGCCCCGGCGGCGGGGGCCTCGCCCGCGCAGGCGCAGAGCGCAGCAGGCGCTGGGCCGGAGCCGCCGCGGCCGCGTCGGAGCCGCCGATACCGAGGTGGGGGAGGGGAACCCGGGGGGTCCCGGGGGGGGGGCTCGGGGGGGAACGGCCCCGGTGTAACGGGACCCCCCTCAGGGCAGCCGGTTCCCCTGCGCGCGGCCTGCGCGGGCCCGGCGGCGCCGCCATGGCGGAGGAGCGGCCCGAGGCGCTGCAGGTGCTGGTGAAGACGCTGGACTCGCAGACGCGGAGCTTCGAGGTGGAACCGGAGGTGAGGGCGGCGGGGGAGGTCCCGGTGTGACCGTCTTGGTCCCGGTACCGGTGCGACAGTGCCGGTACCGGTGCGACACCCGCCCGGTACCGGTGTGATTTCCCCTGCCCAGTACCGGTTTCAACCCCCCGGTACCGGTGTGACCCCCAGTGTGATCCCCCCGGTTCCGGTTTACCCCCCCCGGTTCCGGTTTGACCCCCCCGGTACCGGTGTCACCCTCCGTGTGAGGTCCCGGTCCATTACCCCCGGTACCGGTTTGACCCCCTCGGTTCCAGTGTGACCCCCGGTACCAGTGAGACCCCCCCAGTGTGACCCCCGGTTCCGGTTTGACCCCCCGGTTCCGGTGTCGCCTCCCCGGTCAGATCTCGGTGCGGGAGTTCAAGCAGCGAATCGCGGGCGCCGTGAGCATCGCGGCCGAGAAACAGCGGCTGATCTACCAGGGGAGAGTGCTGCAGGACGAGCGGAAACTGCGCGATTACAGTGAGGGAAACCGCGGGGAAATAACGGGGAAAACGGGGAAAATAACCGGGAAAAAATGGGAATTAATGGGGAAAAATTCGGGGAAAAACTGGGGAAAAAACTGGGAATAAATGGGGATGAATGGGAGTGAGAAACAGCGGCTGATCTACCAGGGCCGGGTCCTGCAGGAGGAACAGAAACTGTGGGATTATAGTGAGGGAAACAACGGGAAAAACGGGAAAAATAACTGGGGAAAAACTGGGGAAAAAAACAGGAATTAATGGGGAAAAAACAGGGAAAAATTGGGGAAAAAAACGGGAATTAATGGGGAAAAAACGGGGAAAAAACCGGGGATAAACGGGGATGGGAACGGGAAACAGCGGCTGAGCGACCAGGGCCGGGTGCTGCGGGACGAGCGGAAACTGCGCGATTACAGTGAGGGAAAAACTGGGAAAAAACGGGAAAAATAACCGGGAATTAACGGGAAAAAACCGGGGAAAAACTGGGGAAAAACCAGGAATTAACAGGGAAAAAAAATGGGGATTAACGGGGAAATAACCAGGAAAGGACCGGGAATAAAGCTGGGAATAAACGGGGAGAAAAATGGGAATAAAACCGGGAATAAAACCGGGAATAAAACCGGGAATAAATGGGAATAAAGGGAATGGGAATCGGGGTGGCAGTGGGAGATTTGGGGGCCTGGGGGGGGGAGCGGGGCAGTTTTGGGGGGCTGGGGGTGATCCTGGGGGGGTTTGGGGTCTCAGAGCTATTTTGGGGGGGGGTTTGGGGTTATTTTGGGGGGGGTCTGACAGCCATTTTCCCCCCATTTCCCCCATTGCAGATGTGGGGGGCAAGGTGATCCACCTGGTGGAGCCCGGGGGGTTTTGGGGGTCTCGGGGTTATTTTGGGGGGGGTTTTGGGGGGGTCTCGGGGTTATTTTGGGGGGGTCTGACCCCCATTTCCCCCATTGCAGATGTGGGGGGCAAGGTGATCCACCTGGTGGAGCGCGCCCCCCCCCAGGCGCAGTCCCCGGGCTCGGGGGGGCCCTCGGGCTCGGGGGGGGGGCTGGGCACCTCCTCCCCTCCCCCCCACCACCCCCAGAACGGGGTGGGGGGCGGCCCGAGGGGGGGGGGCCCCGACAGGAACGGCAACAGCAGCAGCTACGTCATGGTGGGGACCTTCAACCTGCCGGTGAGAAACGGGGTGAAAAATGGGGAAAATGGGGCTGGGGGGGTCATGGGGGGTCATGGGACCTTCAACCTGCCGGTAATGGGGGAAAATGGGGCAAAAAATGGGGAAAATGGGGCTGGGGGGACCTTCAACCTGCCGGTGAGAAACGGGGTGAAAAATGGGGAAAATGGGAAAAATGGGGAAAATGGGGCTGGGGGGGTCATGGGACCTTCAACCTGCCGGTAAGGGGGGAAAATGGGGGAAAAAATGGGGAAAATGGGGAAAATGGGGCTGGGAGGGCAATTTGGGGGGAGTTTTAGGGGTCGGGGATTGGGGGGTGTCAGTTTTTGGGGGGGTTCATTAATTTGGGGGGTCATTAATTTGGGGGGTCATTAATTTGGGGGGTCACTAATTTTTGGGGGGGCACTTTTGGCAGATCGCTGATTACGAGGCTGGAGGGGGGGGGCTCTGGTTTTTTTGGGGGGGGTCATTAATTAGTCAATTAATTAATTAATTAATTCCCCCCCCAGATCGACGGCTCCTCTGTGGACGTTCACATCAACATGGACCAGGGCCCCGCCCAGGTGGGGCTGGGGGCGTTTGGGGGGGTCCTGGCCCCGCCCCCTCCCCGATTTGGGGGTCCCAGGGGGGGGGGGGGGCGCGGGGTGACCCCTCTGGTGCCCCCCCCCCCAGAGTGAACCCCGACTGCGGCTCCTGGTGGCTCAGCACCTGCTCAGGGACATCCAGGGGGTGCTGGCGCAGCTGGAGGTGAGAGAGAAACCCCAAAATGGACTGAAAGTACCCCAAAAATGCACCCCTGAAATCCCACAAAAATCCCCCCCAAAAAACCCCAAAATCCCACAAAAATGCACCCCTAAAATCCCACAAACCCCCCCCCAAAAAACCCCGAAAATATCCCAAAAATACCCCCCTAAAATCCCCCAAAATTCCACCCCAAAAACCCCAGAAATACCCCAAAAATGCACCCCTAAAATCCCACAGAATTCCCCCCAAAAAAAGCAAAATTCCCCCCCAAAAAACCCCAAAAATCCATCCAGGGGGTGGTGGCGCAGCTGGAGGTGAGAGAAAAACCCCAAATAAACTGAAAATACCCCAAAAGTGCACTCTTAAAATCTCACAAAATTCCCACAAAATCCCCCCCAAAAAACCCCAAAATACCCCAAAAATGCACCCCTAAAATCCCACAAAATTCCCACAAAATTCCCTCCCAAAAACCCCCAAAATCCCACAAAAATGCACCCCCAAAATCCCACAAAATTCCCCCCAAAAAACCCAAAAATTCCCCTAAAATCCCCCAAAATTCCGCCCCAAAAAAACCCCTAAAATCCTCCAAAATTCCCCCCAAAAACCGCAGAAATACCCCAAAAATGCACCCCTTAAATCCCACAAAATTCTCTCCCAAAAAACCCCAAAATAAACTGAAAATACCCCAAAAATGCACCCTTGAAATACCACAAAGCCCCCCCCCCAAAAAACCCAAAAAAACCCCAAAATGCACCCCTAAAATCCCATCAAATTCCCACAAAATTCACTCCCCAAAACCCCCAAAATCCCACAAAAATGCACCCCCAAAATCCCACAAAATTCCCCCCGAAAAACCCAAAATTCCCCCCAAAAAACCCCAAAAATCCATCCAGGGGGTGCTGGCGCAGCTGGAAGTGAGAAAAACCCCAAAAAAACCCCGAAAATACCCCAAAAATGCACCCCTAAAATCCCGCAAGATTTCCCCGAAATCCCCTCCCAAAACACCCCAAAATCCCACAAAAATATCCCCCTAAAATCTCACAAAATTCCCACAAATTTCCCCCCAAATACCCCAAAAATACCTTCTTAAAATTCTACAAAATTCCCCCAAAATTCTGCCCCAAAACCCCAAAATCCTCTCAAAAAAACGCCCCAAAAATGTCCAGGGGATGCTGGCGCAGCTGGAAGTGAGAAAAACCCAAAAAAACCCCAAAATACCCCAAAAATACTGCCCTAAAATCCCACAGAATTCCCCCCCAAAAACCAAAAAAAACCCCCAAAAATACCCCCCTGAAATCCCCCAAAATTCCCCCCCAAAAACCAAAAAAACCCCCCAAAAATACCCCCCTAAAATCCCCCAAAATTCCCCCCCAAAAACCAAAAAAAACCCCCAAAAATACCCCCCTGAAATCCCCCAAAATTTTGCCCCAAAACACCCCAAAAATACCCAAAAAAATGCCGCTAAAATCCCCCAAAATTCTCCCCCAAAAACCCCCAAAAATACCCCCCTAAAATCCCACAAAATTCCCCCCCAAATACCCCAAAAATGCATCCCTAAAATCTCACAAAATTCCCCCAAAATTCTGCCCCAAAAACCCCAAAATCCTCTCAAAAAACGCCCCAAAAATGTCCAGGGGATGCTGGTGCAGCTGGAAGTGAGAAAAACCCCGAAAATACCCCAAAAATAGTGCCCTAAAATCCCCCAAAATTCTGCCCCAAAAACACCCCAAAAATAGCCCAAAAATGCACCCTTAGAATCCCAGAAAATTTCTCTGAAATGCCCTCCCAAAACACCCCAAAATCCCACAAAAATACCCCCCTAAAGTCCCACAAAATTCTACAAAATTCCCCCAAAATTCCGCCCCAAAATCCCCTCGAAAAACCTCCCAAAAATGTCCAGGGGGTGCTGGCGCAGCTGGAGGTGAGAAAAACCCCAAAATCGCCCCAAAACTACTGCCCTAAAATCCCACAAAATTCCCACAAAATTCCTCCAAACATACCCCCCTAGAATCCTACAAAATTCCCCCCCAAAACCCCAAAATTCCCCCCCAAAAAAACCCCAAAAATCCTCCCAGGGGGTGCTGGCACAGCTGGAAGTGAGAAAAACCCAAAAAAACCCCGAAAATACCCCAAAAATGCACCCCTAAAATCCCGCAAGATTTCCCCGAAATTCCCCCCCAAAAACCAAAAAAAAACCCCAAAAATACCCCCTAAAATCCCCCAAAATTCCGCCCCAAAAAACCCCAAAAATGCCGCTAAAATCCCACAAAATTCCGCCCCCAAAAACCCCAAAAATACCCCAAAAATACCCCCTAAAATCTCACAAAATTCCCCCAAAATTCCCCCAAATACCCCAAAATCCTCTCAAAAACCCCCCAAAAATGTCCAGGGGATGCTGGCGCAGCTGGAAGTGAGAAAAACCCCCAAAAAACCCCGAAAATACCCCAAAAATACTGCCCTAAAATCCCCCAAAATTCCCCCCCAAAAAACCCCAAAAATACCCCAAAAATGCACCCCTAGAATCCCCCAAAATTCCCCCCCCAAAAAACCCTAAAAATACCCCCTTAAAATTCTACAAAACTCCCCCAAAATTCCGCCCCAAAAAACCCCAAAATCCCCCCAAAAACCCTTCTAAAATCCCCCAAAATTCTGCCCCAAAAACCCCAAAAATACCTCCAAAAATGCCTCAAAAATACCCCAAAAATACCCCCTTAAAATCCCACAAAATTCCCCCAAAATTCCCTCTCAAATCCCCCCAAAAACCCCCCCATAAAATCCAACAAAATCCCCCCCAAATTCTCCCCCAGACCCCCACAAAATTCCCCCCAAAATGCCCCAAAATTCCCCCCAACGCCCCCGATTTGCCCCCCAAACCCCCCGATTTGCCCCCAGTGCCCCCGATTTGCCCCCAGTGCCCCCGATTTGCCCCCCAGTGCCCCCGATTTGTCCCCCAAACCCCCCGATTTGCCCCCAGTGCCCCCGATTTGCCCCCACCTCCCTTTTTGCCCCCCAGGGCAATGGGGGGGGGTCTCGCTCCCCCCCCGGCCAGGCCGAGCCGCCCCCCCCGGAGCCCCCCGGGCCCCCCCCAAACCCCCCCGAGGAGCCGATGGAGGCGCGCGCGCCCAAGCCCCGGGCCCCCCGGAACCCGAGGCCCCGGCCCCGACGCCAGGTGAGGGTGGGGAGGGGTCCCGAGGGCTTGGGGAGGGGGCTCGGGGGGGTTTAAAGGGGGAATTTGGGGGTCCTGGGGGCTCCTGGGGGGGTTTGGAGGGGGCCCAGGGGGTCTTGGGGGGATTTGGGAGAGTTTGGGGGTCCCAAGGATTTGGGGGGAGGGGGCTCGGGGGGATCTGGGGGTCCTGGGGGGTTTGGAGGGGAATTTGGGGGTCCTGGGGGGATTTGGGGGAGTTTGGGGGGTCCCGAGGATTTGGGGAGGGGGCTCGGGGGGATTTTGGGGCGTTTGGAAGGGATTTGGGGAGGGGCTCAGGTGAATTTGGGGGGGGGGGAGCTGAGGGGTCCTGGGGGGGTTTTGGGGGGGGGGGCTTGGGGGGGTTTGAATGGGTTTGGGGGTCTCGGGGAGTTTTGGGGTCCTGGGGGGGTTTTGGGGGCATTTTTGGGGGTTTGGGGAGGGGGCTCGGGGGGTCCTGGGGCAGGGGGTTTGGGGGAATTTGGGGGATTTTGGGGGGGTCCCGGTGGATTTGGGGGTCCTGGGGGGGTTTTGGGGGGTCCCGGGTTTATTTTGGGGGGGTCCATGGGGGGTCTCACCGCCCCCCCCAGCCCCCCCAGCCCGGCAGAGCTGGGGGAGCTCCTGGGGGAGCTGCGGCGCCTGGAGCTGCGGCTGGAGCCGTTCCGGCAGCGCTATCGCGACATCCTGGGCAGCGCCGCCACCGCCGACTACGGCCACGACGTGGGTCTGGGGGCTTCGGGGGTCCCGGGGTCCTGGGGGGTTTGGGGTCTTTGGGGGAAGATTTGGGGGAGTTTTGGGGGAGGTTTTGGGGAGGTTTTGGGGTGATATCGGCAGCGCTATCGCGACATCCTGGGCAGCGCCGCCACCGCCGACTACGGCCACGACGTGGGTCTGGGGTCCCGGGGGTCCTGGGGGGCTTCGGGGGTCCCGGGGGAAGATTTGGGGCGGTTTTGGGGTCCTGAGAGGGGTGGGAGGGGTTATATCGGCAGCGCTATCGCGATATCGTGATATGTGCTGTGGTAGGTGGCTACAGCCGCGATATGGGGAGGGGTCTCGGGGGTCCTGGGGGGCTTCAGGGCGGATTTGGGGTCGTTCTGAGGCGATTTTTGGGGCCATTTTTGGGGTAATTTTGGGGTGATTTTTAGTGTAACTTTGGTGATTTTTGGGGTGATTTTGGGCTGATTATGAGGGTGATTGTTGTGGTGATTTTGGTGATTTTTGGGGTGATTTTTGGGGCGATTTTTGGGGTAATTCTGGTGATTTTTGGGTTGATTTTAGGGGTGATTTTTGGGGTAATTTTTGGTGATTTTAGGGGCGATTTTTGGTGTAACTTTGATACTTTTAGGGGCGATTTTTGGGGTGAGTTTGGTGATTTTTGGGGTGAGTTTGGTGATTTTAGGGGCGATTTTTGGAGTAATTTTTGGTGATTTTTGGGGTGATTTTTGTGGTGATTTTGGCGATTTTTGGGGTGAGTGGTGATTTTTGGTGTAACTTTGGTACTTTTAGGGGCGATTTTTGGGGTGAGTTTGGTGATTTTTGGGGTGAGTTTGGTGACTTTTGGGGTGATTTTTGGGGTGATTTTAGGGGCGATTTTTGGGGTAATTTTTGGTGATTTTAGGGGCGATTTTTGGGGCGATTTTGGTGATTTTAGGGGCGATTTTTGGTGTAACTTTGGTACTTTTGGGGCGATTTTTGTGGTGATTTTGGCGATTTTTGGGGTGAGTTTGGTGACTTTTGGGGTGATTTTTGGGTTGATTTTAGGGGTGATTTTTGGGGTAATTTTTGGTGATTTTTGGGGCGATTTTTGGGGTGAGTTTGGTGACTTTCGGGTGTCCCCATCCCCCCCCCAGGCCGAGGCTCGCGAGGAGGCGCAGAGGGTCCTGACCCTGGTGGGGGAGGGGCAGCGTCTCCTTGGCAACGCCCTCGTGGCCTTGGCCGAGCTGCGCTGCAACCTGGGGGGGGCCCCGCCCCGCCCCCTGCAGCTCGCCCGGCCCCTCCCCCACTACGGACCCCCCATGCTGGTGCAGCAGGCGACCATCCCCATCCAGGTGGGGGAGGGGAGAGACCCCCGGAATGGGGGGGGGACCCCAAAACTGGGGGGGGGGTCCCGAAATTGGGGGGGGTCCGGAAATGGGGGGGGGGACCCCAAAATTGGGGGGGGAGAAACCCCAAATGGGGAGGGGGGTCCTGAAATGGGGGGACTCCAAAATTGGGGGGAGGGGTCCTCAAATGGGGGTGGGAGAACCCCAAATGGGGAGGGGGGCAGGGAAATGGGGGAGGGGGAACTTTAAAATGAGGGGGGGGAGGGGAACCCAAAATGGGAGGAGGGGGGACCCCAAAACCTTGGGGGGATGATGGTGAAATGAGGGGAAAGGACCCCAAAATGGGCGGGACCCCAAAATGGGCGGGACCCCAAAATGGGCGGGACCCCAAAATAAGGGGGGGTGGGAACCCCAAATGGGGCTGGGGACCCCAAAATGGGGGAGAAGGGACCCAAAAATGAGAGAGGGGACCCCAAAATAAAGGGGGGGGAGCCTGAAAGAAAGGGGGGGGGACCCTATATTGGGGGCTTGGGGGGGTCCCAGACCCCGCTGATTTGGGGGGGGTCCCAAACCCTGACCCCCCCTCCCCCCCCCGTGCCCCTCCCCCCAGATCAACGTGGGCACCACGGTGACGATGGCCGGGAATGGGGGGGGCGGGGGAGGAGGCCCCGCCCCCCCCCCCCCCGGCCCGGCTGAGCTCCCGCCCGCCCCCCCCCCCCCCAGCCCCGGGACCCCCGGAGCCGGCCCCCCCCCCCGCCCCCGCCCCCCCGCGTGATCCGGATCTCGCACCAGAGCGTGGAGCCCGTGGTGATGATGCACATGAACATCCAGGGTGAGACCCGGAATGGGCACCGGGACCCCCAAAGGGACCCCCAAATGGGCACCGGGACCCCGAAATGGGCACCGGGACCCCCAAAAACCTCCCCCGAGGGACCCCCAAAATGGGCACCGGGACCCCTGAAAGGGACCCCTGAAATGGGCACCGGGACCCCGAAAGGAACCCCAAAATCGGCACCGGGACCCCCAAAGGGACCCCCGAAATGGGCACCGGGACCCCCGAAAACCTCCCCAAAAGGGACCCCAAAATGGGCACCGGGACCCCCGAAATGGGCACCGGGACCCCCAAAACCTCCCCCGAGAGGGACCCCCAAAATGGGCACCGGGACCCCCAAAGGGACCCCCGAAATGGGCACCGGGACCCCCGAAAACCTCCCCAAAGGGACCCCCAAAATGGGCACCGGGACCCCCAAAGGGACCCCTGAAATGGGCCCCGGGGTCCCCGAAAACCCCCAAAGGGACCCCAAAAATGGGCACCGGGACCCCCAAAGGGACCCCAAAACTGCCCCAAAAACTGCTCTGAAATCCCCAAAAGGGGCCCCAAAAAGTGCCACCCAAAAGGGACCCCCAAATCGGCTCTGGGACCCCCAACAACCTCCCCAAAATGTGCCCCTGGACCCCCAAAAACCGCCCTGGGACCCCTAAAACTGTCCCCAAATCCCCCCCAAATCCCCCCCAGGTCTCCCCCAAACCCTTCCCTGCCCCCCAAACCCCCCCCTGACCCCTCCCCCCTCTGTGCCCCCCCAGATTCGGGCTCCCCCCCCTCGGGGGGCTCGGCCGGACCCCCCGGGCCCGGGCTGGGCATCGGTGAGTGGGGGGCTGGGGGTCTGAGGGGATTTTGGGGGAATTTGGGGGGCTTAGGGAGGATTCTGTGGCGGTTTTGGGGGGTTGGGGGTTTTGGGGGCGATTTTGGGGAGATTCTGGGGGATTTGGGAGGATTTTGGGAGGATTGAAGGGGAAATTTGGGGTTTTGTGGGGGGATTTGGGGGGAATCTCAAGGTTGTTGTGGGTTCAGGGGGGCTGTGGGCGTGGCCATGTCTCAGTGGGCGTGGTCACGGCTCAGTGGGTGTGTCCATGTCTCAGTGGGCGTGTCCCATCCCCGCAGGTGGGGTGGGGGTGCAGCTGCCGCCCCTCCCCCCCGAGTTCCTGCAGGGTGGGCGGGGTTTGGGGGCAGTGGGCGTGGCCTGACCCCTGTGCCCCTCCCCGCCCCGCAGGTGGGGTGGGGGTGCAGCTGCCGCCCCTCCCCCCCGAGTTCCTGCAGGCCGTGGCCCATCAGATCACACAGCAGGCGATGGCGGCCGCGCAGCCTCTGCGGCCACAGGTACTGACCCCTGACCCCTGAGTGACCCCTGAGTGACCACTGACCCCTGAGTGACCCCTGAGTGACCACTGACCCTGAGTGACCACTGAGTGACCACTGACCACTGTGACCCCTGACCCCTGAGTGACCACTGACCCGAGTGACCGAGTGACCCCTGAGTGACCCCTGACCCGAGTGACCACTGACCCCTGACCACTGAGTGACCACTGACCCCTGAGTGACCCCTGACCCCTGACTGACCACTGACCCCTGACTGACCACTGAGTGACCACTGACCACTGAGCCCTGACCACTGAGTGACCATGCGTGACCATCCCTGACCGTCGCTGACCCCTGACCCTCGCTGACCGTTGACCCCTGACCCCGTGTGCCCCCAGGCCAGCCCGTGGGGGGGTTCCAGGCCCCCACCCGCGTGGTCATCGCCCGGCCCTCGGCCCCTCCCCCGCGCCCCACCCACCCCGGGGCCCCCCAGGCCGGGGGCGGAGCCGTGAGTGGGGGAGGGGCACCGGGGGCGTGGCTTGGGGTCCGGGGGGGAGGGGAGGGGAGATATGGGGGGATGGGGGGAGGGGAGGAGGGGGGGGTGGGGAATGGGGGATGGGCTCTGGGGGGTGGGGGGAGAGGGCTGGTTTGGGGTCCCTGGGGGGGAGATGGGGGAGGGGATGAGGGGGGTGGGGGTGGGGGAAGGGCTGTGGGGGGGTGGGGGGGGGCTGGGGGATGGGATTGTGGGGGGATGGGGGAGGGATGAGGGAATGAGGGGGGGATGGGAAGTGGGGGATGGGTGGGGGTGATGGTTTGGGGTCCTGGTGGGGGGGGGGATGGGGGAGGGGCCGTTCGGATGTTTCGGGGTCCCCCCCCCCCCTGACCCCCCCGTGCCCCCCCAGGCCCCTGGGGGGGCGTCGCTGGCGCAGGTGATCAGCGGGCTGGTGGGACAGCTGCTGCTGCAGCCGCTGGTGCTGGGTGAGCCGGGCTGGGGGGGCTGGGGGGGCTGGGAAAGGGTTAATGGGGGACTTGGGGTCACTGGTTTGGACTGGGGGGCACTGGGAGGGGATTGGAGGGCACTGGGACAAACTGGGAGCGCTGGGAGGGGTTTGGGAGGGACTGGGGGGTCACTGGTTTATACTGGGAGGGGCCGGGGGGGCGTGGCCTGTTTTGCATTTCAGGCCTGGCCACGCCCCCCTGACCCCTCCCCCTCTCTCCCCTCCCCCAGCCCAGGGCGGCTCCTCGGCCCCCCCCGCACCCCCCACCCCAAACTCCGCCCCCTCCTCAGCCCAAGCCCCGCCCCCGACTCCTCCCGGCCCCGCCCCCGCTCCAGGGGCAGCCCCGGGGGGTCCCGATGGCTCCGCCCCCGCCCCGCCCCCGTCGGCCGCGCCCAGCGCAGGGGGCGGGGCTGAGGCTCAGCCACGCCCCCTGGTGGGGCTGCTGGGGGGGCTGCTGGGGGCGGGGCCAGCGCCGCTGGTGGGCGTGGCCGTGCCTGGGAACAGCCCCCTGCTGGAGGGCGTGGCCGAGCTGCTGCAGGTGGGTGGGGCCATGGGGTGGGCGGGGCTTGGGGCGTGCTTAAATGGGGGTGGGGCTTGGGAGGGGGCGGTGCCAAATGTGGGGAGGGCGGAGCTTGTTCTGTACGGGGTGAGAACGTAAAATGGGGGTGGGGCTTGAATTGGGCGTGACAAAATGGGCGGGGCTTAAAGGGTGGAGCTTAAATGGGGTGGGGCTTATAACGGGCGGGGCCTCAAATGGGTGTGACTTTAAATGGGCGGGGCTTAAAGGGTGGAGCTTCAATGGGGTGGGACTTAAAATGGGCGGGGCCTCTAATGGGTGTGGCTTACAATGGGCGGAGTTTCAAAGAAGGGCCCTAGAATAGGTCGGGCTTAAGAGGTGGGGTTTAAAATGGGTGGGGCTTAAAAATGGGTGGGGATTTAAAAGGGTGGGGCTTAAAAGGGAACTTCAAAGGGGTGGAGCTTCAAATGGGTGTGGCTCGAGGGGGCGTGGCCTGCCTAGCCACGCCCCCTGACCCCCCTTCCCTCCCCACAGGCCGCCCAGCCCAGCCCCGCCCCCACCACCCCCGAAGCCCCTCCCTCCTCCGACCCCTCCCCCACCTCCACCTCCGCCCTTCCCCCTTCCCCCCCTCCCCCGCCCCCTCCCCTTCCCCCCACGGAGAGCGGCCCCGCCCCCTCCTCCGGAGGCCCCGCCCCCGCCGAGGGCGGCCCCGCCCCCGGGCCGGGGGAGCCGCTGCCCCCCGAGTTCTTCACCAGCGTCCTGCAGGGGGTGCTGAGCTCCATGCTGGGCCCCCTGGGGGCGCCCCCCAGCGGCCCCCCCGAGAGCATCGCGGCGTTCCTGAGCCGCCTGAGCGGGACCCCCGGGCTGCTCGAGGGCTCCCCGGGGCCTGACGGTGAGACTGGGGGGATTTGGGGGGATTTGGGGGCTGGGGAGGGGGATTCGGGGACCCCCGGGCTGCTCGAGGGCTCCCCGGGGCCTGACGGTGAGACTGGGGGGATTTGGGGAGTCATTGGGGGATTAATGGGGGATTTGGGGTCATTGGGGACCCCCAGAGAACGCGAGGCCCTGGAGGTTTTGGGGTTTTTTTCTGCAGATTTTGGGGTTTTGGGTCCTTTTCTGTGAGCTGCGGGTTTCTTTTTGTGGATTTTGGGGTTTGGGTTTTTTCCTGTGCGTTTCAGGTCCCTTTTTGTGAGGGTTTTGTGTCCCTTTCTGTAATTTTTTTTCCCCCCCCATTTTTTCCCATTTCCAGGGTTTTTCGGGGCTCTCCTGGCTCTCATTTGCCGTGGTGCACATTTCCCCATTTTTGCCCATTTTTGCCCATTATTTTTTCCCATTTCCAGGGTTTTCCGGGGCTCTCCTGGCGCTGATCTGCCAGCACCTGTCCATGGTGGACGTGGTGCTGCTGCTGCACGGGCGCTGCCAGCCCCTGGCCCGGCTGCAGCCGCTGCTGCGCCGCTGCTTCCGCCAGCGCTACCTGGGGGGGCGCGACCCCACCGAGGCCAACGTGCGGGTGAGAGACCCGAAATCCCCCGGATTCACCCCAAATCACCGGGATTCACCCCCAAAATCCCCCGGATTCACCCCCAAATCACCCCCGGATTCACCCTAAAATCCTCCCAGATTCATCCCAAAATCCTCTGGATTCACCCCGAAATCACCCGGCTTCACCCCAAAATGCCCCTGAGCCCCCTGAGTCCCCCTGGGACCTCCCAAAACCCCTGAGACCCCCCCAGACCCTCCCAAGCCCCCCCAAAAACCCCCAAGAACCCCCCAGGAGCCCTCAGACCCCCCCAGGACCCCCCAAACCCCAACTGAGCCCCCCCAGACCCCCCAAATCCTAACCCAGCCCCCCCTGTGCCCCCTCCCCAGGCAGCCACGCACAACCTGATCATGGGGCTGGAGGGGTTCATCCGCGAGAGCTTCGTGAGTGGGGGGCTCTGGGGGGTCCTGGGGGGCTCTGGGGGGATCTGGGGGGTCCGGGGGGGTTTTTTGGGGACTCTGGGGGGTTTTGGGGGGTCTTGGTGGGCTTTGGGGGGGCTCTGAGGGCCTGGGGAGGTCCTGGGGGGCTCTGGTGGGGTCAGGGGAGACTTGGGGATATTTGGGGGGTCCTGGGGGGATCCTGGTGGATCTGGGGGCTCTCTGAGGGGTCTGGGGGCTCTGGGGGGGGTCCTGGGGGTCTCTGTGACCCCTCCCCAATTTGTGGCCCCCCCAGGCCGAAGGCATCGACATCACGCACACCAATGTGGGGGCCGGGGGCTTTTGGGGGGGTTTGGGGGCTCTGGGGAGGCTCAGGGGGCTCCAAGGGGTCCGGGGGGTTTGAGACCCCTCCCCAATGTGCCCCCACCCCCCAGGCCGGGGTCAGGGTGGCCGAGGGCGTGGACATCACGCGCACCAACGTGGAGTTCCTGCGCGAGCAGTTCAACCGCATCGCGCTGCACGTGCTGCGCTGCCAGGGTACGAACTGGGGAGGGGGCACGGGGGGCACGGGGGGGTTCTGAGGGGCCGGGGGCTCCTGGAGGAGATAAGAGGTCCTGGGTGGTGCCTGGAGCTGCTCGGGAGGCTTTTGAGGGGGGTCCTGGGGGGCTGCCGGGGGGGTTTAAGGGGCTTCTGGGGATCTGGGGGGTCCTGGGTGGGTTCTGGGGGCTTTGTGGGGTTCTGAGTGGGGTCTGGGGGCTTTGGGGGGGTCCCTGATACCCTTGGGGGGTCCTTGGGGATCTCTGTGGTCCCGGGGGGTCTTTGAGGGTCTCTGGGGTTTTTGGGGGGTCTCTGGGGGGTCTCTGATGTCCCTTCCCCCCCAGACGGCTCCTTCGGGCCGCGGCTCCTGGAGCTCTGCAACCGGGGCCTGTTCGAGTGCCTGGCCCTGAACCTGCACTGCCTGCGGGGGGAGCGGGGGGCGCTGGGGGCGCTCATCAGCGACCGCATCGTGAGTGGGACCCCAGACCCAAACGGGAGGGAGCTGGGGTGTCCCTGGGGCCCCAGACCCACACTGGGGGGGTATTTGGGGTCTCTGGGTGCCCCCTGACCCCCGTTGTTCCCCCCAGCGCCGTCTCTCGGCCGATGTCCCCCCCTCGCTGGTTGGGTGGCTCACGGCCGTGGTGGGCCTGCGGCTCCAGGCCGTGCTGGAGCAGATGCCCGTGACCCCCGAGCAGGTGCTGCCCTACGTGCGGCACCTGGGGGAGCCCCCGGAGCCGGCCCCGCCCCGGCAGGTGAGTGAGACCCCTCCCCAAAAACCCCAAACCCGGCAGGTGGGTGAGACCCCTCCCCAAAACCCCCAAACCCGGCAGGTGGGTGAGACCCCTCCCCAAAATCCCCCGGTGTCCCTCTAACCCCGCCCACAGGCACAGCCCGAGGAGCCAATGGAGGTGCAGGAGGCGGAGCCACCCCCGGACGACGCCCAGGTAGTGGGGGCGGGGCCTCTCTCGGAGGGGGCGTGGCCTCCTCTGGAAAGGGGGCGGGGTCCCCAATCCCACAGAAGGGGCGGGGTCTCCAGCCCAGGCCCCGCCCCCTCACAGCCCCTCCCCCCGTTTCCGAGGGAGGGGGCGGGTTCTCCTCCCCCCGCCACCACAGCCGAGGAGGCCCTGCCCCCCCCCGAGAGCGACAGCGAGGCCTGGGCGGCGGCCGTGCCCCCGGTGAGTGGGGGAGGGGCCGGGACTGACCCCCATGTGACCCCTGTGTGACCCCTGTATGACCCCGTGACCCCTCCATGACCCCAGGAGTGAGTTCCCATCATCCGTGAGGATGCCCTGTGTGACCCTGGGCTGTGACCCCCGGTGTGTGACACCTGCATGACCCCTGTGACCCCCCCAATGACCTTTCCATGACCCCTGTTTGACCTCTGACCCCAGGAGTGGGTTCCCATCATCCGTGAGGACGCCCAGCGCCAGCGCAAGGCGAAGCCGCAGCCGCCCCTGAGCGACGCCTACCTGAGCGGGATGCCGGCCAAGCGGCGCAAGGTGAGTGACCCGAGTGACCACTGAGTGACCACTGAGTGACCACAATAACCACTGAGTGACCAGTGAGTGACCACTGAGTGACCAGTGAGTGACCAAACTGACCAGTGAGTGACCCCAGAGTGACCCTGAGTAACCAAACTGACAACTGAGTGACCAGTGAGTGACCAAACTGACCAGTGAGTGACCAGTGAGTGACCAGTGAGTGACCAAACTGACCAGTGAGTGACCAGTGAGTGACCACTGACCAGTGGGGTATCCCTGTGTAACCCCTGAGTGACCAGGGAGACCATTCAGTGGCTGCAATGACTGCAGTGACCACTGACCAGTGACCCCAGAGTGACCCTGAGTGAGTGCAAAGCCAGGACACGGTCACTGCACACTGACCCCACTGACCCCACTGACCCCTCACTGACCCCACTCTGACCCCCGTGTGACCCCGTGTGACCCCGTGTGCCCCCAGACGATGCAGGCGGAGCCGCCCGCGCTGTCCCTGGCCGAGGCCGTGGGCAGAGCCGCCCGAACCGCCGGGGCCCGAGCGGCTGGGGAGCCCCGAGAGCCTGGGGAGGGACCTGAGCGAGCTGCAGGAGGGGTACAGGCAGCAGGTGAGGGGGTAAAGTGGGGCTGGGGGCTTCAAATGGGGCTGGGGGCTGCAGGAGGGGTACAGGCAGCAGGTGAGGGGTAAAGTGGGGCTGGGGGCTTCAAATGGGGCTGGGGGCTGCAGGAGGGGTACAGGCAGCAGGTGAGGGGGTGAAGTGGGGCTGGGGGCTTCAGAAATGGGGCTGGGGGCTTCAGGAGGGGTACAGGCAGCAGGTGAGGGGGTAAAATGGGGCTGGGGGCTTCAAATGGGGCTGGGGGCTGGGAAATGGGGCTGGGGGCTGCAGGAGGGGTACAGGCAGCAGGTGAGGGGTAAAGTGGGGCTGGGGGCTGGGAAATGGGGCTGGGGGCTGCGGGAGGGCTACAGAGAGCAGCTATGGGGTTAAAGATGGGTCTGGGGGCTTCAGAAATGGGGCTGGGGGAGATGGGGCTGGGGGATTTGGGTCTGGGGGCTTGAGAAGGGTACGAGGGGCTCATAAAGGACTGGGAGGGGTCTCTGCCCCACCCCCACAGAAGCTGCTGCGGGGGGCGGGGCTTTGGGCGTGTCCCAGCCCCTCCCCCACCCCGTTTTTCCCCTCCCCCCAGCTCCAGGCCGACCTGCAGCGCCGCCTCCTGGCCGACCCCGATTTCAGCCCCGGCCGCTTCCCCAACGCCCACCGGGCCTTCGGGGAGCCCTTCCCCCACCCCGCCCGCGACCCCTCCCCTCCCCCACCCCAATAATCATCAATCAATCAACGATCAATAAACCAGGCCCCGCCCCCGGCCACGCCCACCACGGGCTGCTGCTGCTGCTCCGCCTTTATTTCCCTTTTTTGGGCTCATTTCGTGCTTTTTTTGTCAATTCCGAGTTTGTGGTTTTTAACCCAAGGTGGGGGAGGGGTGATAACGGCGGCCCCTCCCCCACCCGCATAAATACCGGGAGGGGTGGGGGAGGGGTCACTGGGGGGGGGTCCGGGGGGGGCCCCAAGCGCCGGGGGGGCGGCGGGGAGGGGGGGGAGGGGCGGAGGAGGATGAGGATGATGAGGGCGGGGGAGGGGCCCCGGGGGGAGGGGCAGGCTCAGGGGGGCGGGGCCCGCGCGGAGGGGGCGGGGCGAAGGCCCGGGTGGGCGGGGCCAGGAGGCGGCCCAGCGGCAGGAGGGGGAGGGGCGGCGCCGGGGGGGCCCCGAAGTTGACGACGGGGGGAGGGGGAGGGGCCGGAACCGGGGGGGGCTCCACCAACGGCAGCAGCATCTGGGGGGGGAGGGGAGAGAGAGAAAAGGGGGTCGGGGGCGGGGCCAGAGCCAGGGGAGGGCGGGGCTTGGCCTCAGGGGAGGGCGGGGTCAGCCCAGGTGAGTCCAAGCCCTGCCCAGGTGAGTCCAAGCCCCGCCCAGGTGAGTCCAAGCCCCACCCAGGTGAGTCCAAGCCCCGCCCAGGTGAGTCCAAGCCCCACCCAGGTGTGTTCTAGCCCCGCCCAGGTGTGTTCTAGCCCCGCCCAGGTGTGTTCTAGCCCCGCCCAGGTGTGTTCTAGCCCCGCCCAGGTGTGCTCTAGCCCCGCCCAGGTGTGTTCTAGCCCCGCCCTCACCTGCTGGAAGCTGCTCTGGCCCTGCCCGTAGAACTCCGAGGGCGGGGTCAGCTCCTGCCGCACCTGCGGGGGAATGGGGGCGTGGCCGCGTTAGCCCCGCCCATTTCCCTCTGTGGCCCCGCCCCCTCGGGCCCCTCCCACACTCACCTGCAGCACGGGGGGGGGGTCGGGGCAGAAGGGGCCGTACAGGAAGGGGGGGGGCGGGTACAGGACCCCCCCCGCCCCCCCCAGCTTGGCCAGCTCGGGGCCCCCCCCCAGGAAATCCACGAAGGGCCCCTTCAGGGGGGGGAGGGGCAGCCCCGCCCCCGCCACCAGCACCGGCCTGGGGGGGAAATGGGGGGAGGGGTCAGGGGGGGTCTGAGCCACAGGTGTGACCCCCCCCCCCATTCCAGGTGTGCCCCCCCCGGTACCTGAACGGCGTCACCGAGGGCGTCCCTGCCCTGAAGCTGCCGCCGCTGCCCGGGGGGGGCTCCACGGCCGGGGGGGGCACCTGGGGGGGCACAAGGGGGGGTTGGGTCAGACCCACAGAGACCCCCAGACCCAAAACACACCTGGGGTCACCCAGGAGCCCCCAGAACCCCCCAAACTTTCCATAGGGGTCACCCAGGACCCCCCAAACTCCCCCAGACCCAAAACCCTCCCTGGGCTCACCCAAACCCCCCCACGACCCCCCCAAGCCCCCCCAGACTCCCCCAATGGCTCCAACACCCCCAAACCCCCCCAGGACCCCCAAATCCCCCCAGCCCCTCCCCCCACCCCGTACCTGCCCGGTGGCCCCGCCCCCCCCGTAGCACACCTCGGGGGGGAGGGGCTGGCGCTGCCCCCGCGCCCCGGGGGGGTCCCTGGGGGGGTCCCTGGGGGCCCCTTTGGGCTCTGGGGGGATCCGGGGGGGGTTGGGGGGGGGCTCGGGACCCCCCCCCGGCAGCAGCTCCCAGTCCCGGGGGGCAGCGCTGAGCTGGGGGGGGAAACGGGGTGAGAGACCCCCGGGGTGGGCCCAGACCCCAAATCCTGACCCCAAAACCTCAAACCCGACCCCAAACCCCAAACCCCAAACCTCCCATTTCTGACCTCAAACTCCCATTTCTGACGTCAAATCCCCAGTCCCGATCTCAATCCTCACCCCATTTCCAACCCCAATCCAGCTCCCAAATCCCAAATCCCGACCCCAACGTTGCGCCTCATCCCGACCCCAATCCCGGCCCCAGTCTGGGCCCCGAATTCCCAATCTTGACCCCAAACCCAGCCCCACTCCTGACCCCAAATCTGCCATTCCCAACCCCAACTTTGAACCCGATCCTGACCCCAATCCTGACCCCAATCTGAGCCCCAAACCTTGACCCCAAACCCCCATTTCCAACCCCAAACCCCCAACCCCAACCCTGATCCCCTTCGCCCCATTACCCCCCCATGCCCACTTTGCCCCGCCCCCCCAAGCCCCGCCCCCCGTACCCCGATGTCCCCGCCCCCCGGCGGGGGGAGGGGCAGCGCCTCCTTCTGGCCGCGCTCCCGTTGCTGCTGCGGGGGGAGGGGCGGCCGGGGGGGGTCCCCGTCCCGCCCCCCCCAGCCCTCGCTGGCGGTGGGGGAGGGGCAGGGGGGGGCGTTCCGGACCCGCTGCGAGCGCTCGGTGCCGATGGGGCCGGGGGGGGGCGCGGGGGGGGCCCCCAAAACCTGGGGGGGAGGGGCAAAAGTGAGGGGGGAGGGGCAGAAAGGGGAGAGGGTCAGGAAATGAGGTGGGGGAGGGTCAGGACACACCTGGCCCCTCCCCCCCATGGATTTCGGGGTTTTTGGGGTACCTGGGTGTCCTGGCGGGGGAGGGGCAGGCGGCCCCGCGGCTCGGGGGGGCTCCGGGGGGCGGGGCCCTGGGGGGTCCTGGGGGCGGGGCCCTGGGGCTGGGCCCCGCCCCCCCCGTCGGGGGAGCTGCGCTGGCTGCAGGCGCCGGAGTCACCGCTGAGCTCCACGCCGCTGTCCTGGGGGGGGGCACGGGGGGTCAGAGACACGGAGACCCCCGGAGAGACCCCCGGAGAGACCCCCAGGGACCCCCCAGGGACCCCCCCGTGCCCCCCCCTCCCCTCGGCGCTGGCGGCCTCCTCGAAGGGGGGGAGGGGCTCCAGCCAGGGCTGCCCCGGGGGCAGCGGCTTGGGGGGGGCGCCTGGGGGGGGCAACGACCAGTGAGGACCAGTAAGGACCAGTAACACCCAGTGCCCCCCAGTCCTATCCCAATAACCTGCAGTGCCCTCCAGTCCATCCCAGTAACGCCCAGTGCCCCCCAGTCCTATCCCAATAACCTGCAGTGCCCTCCAGTCCATCCCAGTAACACCCAGTGTCCCCCCAATAATCCCAGTAACTCCCAATAACCCCCCAGTTCTCTCCCAGTAACCCCCCACTGCCCCCCAGTCCATGCCAATCCCTCCCCAGTTTATCCCAGTTCCCCTCCAGTCCTCCCCAATCCCCTCCCAGTCCCCCCAAATCCCATTCCCAGTCCATCCCAATTCCTCCCAGTCCCCCCAAATCCCATTCCCAGTCCATCCCAGTCCCCCCAGTCCCCTCCCAGTGCCCCCAAATCCCATTCCCAGTCCATCCCAGTCCCTCCCATCCCCTGCCCAGTGCCCTCCCAGTTTATCCCAGTCCATCCCAGTGCCCCCCCAGTCCATCCCAGTCTGTCCCAGTCCCTTACTGGTGGGCAGCTGGCTCCAGAGGGGGGGGCTCAGCCCCCCCTGTGTCTCCCCCCCGTCCTGCTGGGGGTCCCCGAACCCCAGGGGGTCCTGGGGGGGGCAGGGGGGGTCAGTGGGGGGTGGAGACCCCTCAGACCCCCCCGACCCCCCACCATCGCCCCTCCCCCCCCAACCATCGCCCCCCCACCACCATTGCCCCTCCCCCATCCCCATCGCCCCTCCCCCCCACCATCGCCCCTCCCCCCACCATCGCCCCTCCCCCCCACCATCGCCCCTCTCCCCACTGCCCCTCCCCCCCACCTGGCTTTGGGGTCTCTGGCGCCGTTTGGCCAAGAAGCCCCCAAGGGTGGGGGTGGGGCCGGGCCGGGGGGCGCCGGGGGGGCCCAGGGGGGGCTCCGGGGGGGCTGCGGAGAGAAAAGGGGGGGGCGGTTAATGGGGGGGGCACAAAGGGAGGGGGTTATTGGGGTGGGGGTCTCTAGGGAGGGGGGGGTGTCGCTATGAAGGGCCTGGGGTGGACACGGAATGGGGAGGGGGGCACAAAGGAGGCACTGAGAAATTTGGGGAGGGGGGGTCGGTACCTATGGGGGGTTTTGGGGGTCCGTACCTGGCGGGGGGGGCAGCCCCGGTGCCGAGGGGGGTCCCCGTGCCCCCTTTGTGGGGGGGGGGCCGCAGCTGTGCCAGGGCCCTGCGGATCCCCCCGGGGTCGCTCGGGACCACCCGGTCCAGGCGGAACACGGCCGAGGGGGGGGGCGGGGGCAGCGCCAGCCCCGGGGGGGCCCCGCCCGAGCCGGGGGGGGCGGGGGGCGGGGCCGGGGGCTCCTCGGGGTTACGGCTGCAAAGGGGGGGGAGGGGAACGGTGAGAGAGACCCCAAAACATCCCCAAAATTCTCAGCACGCCCCAGCCCCTCCCAGAGCACCCCTGGACCCCCAAAACCCCCCCCGAACCCCCCCATTTTAACCCCCCAAAATTCCCAGGCCCCTCCCAGAGCCCCCCCCGGCCTCTGCGACCCCCAAAACCCCCCCGAATTAATTCTAAATGGACTCAAGACCCCCAATTCCCTCCCCAATGAGCCCCGGACCCCTCCCCAAATTCCCTTAACCCCTCCCAGAGACCCCCAAAATCCCCCTGAACCCCCACCCCGGATTCAATCTAGAGTGACCCAAAGCCCCCAGTTCTCCCCCCATCCCTACCCAGCCCCCCTCCCCAAATTCTCCAAACCCCTCCCAGAACACCCCAAAGTCACCCAAGACCCCCCATCGCCCCCTCCCCAATTCGCTCACCTGCGGTTTCGGGGCGAGGGCCACCCCCTCTTGCCGTCGCCCCCTCGCCCCCCGCTGCGGCCCCCCCCGCTGCGGCCGCCCCCTCCCCCACCGGCCCCGTGGTGCTGCTGCTGGGGGAGGAGTTTGGGGGTGGGCCGCGGCCCCGCAGGCCCCGCCCCCGGAGCGGCGCTGGCTGGAGAAGCTGCGCTTGGCCAGGCGGGGGCTGGGGGGCGTTCTGGGGAGGGGGGGGGGGGTCCCCTGCAGGGGGCCCGCCGGGGCGGGGGGTCGCGCTCGGGCCGGGGGGGCCCCGCGCCCCCAGGTCGGAGCTCTCCGAGGCCGTTTCCCATTGGTCCGAGTTGTGCTCGGGGACGGGGGGCCGCGCCGCGAGGGGGCGGGGGCGGCGGAGGGGGAGGGGCGGCGCTGGGGGCGGGGCCGGGGGTCCTGGCGGTGCAGGCGGCGGAACCGGGGGCTTGTCCTGCTGCTGCCCCCCGCCCGTGCCGCCGCCGCCGGGGGCGCCTGAGCCCGCCCCGCCCCCCGGAACCGCGGGGGGCTGCTGGGCCTGGGGCGGTGGGGGAGGGGTCCACGCTCCTTCCCCCGCCAGCCCCGCCCCCACCGCGCCCCTCCGGGACGGGACCCCCGGGGGTGAAAACGCGGCCGCCGCGGGGGGCGCGGGGGGCAGCCCCGGGGGGTGGTGCGAGTGGGGGAGGGGTCCCGCAGGGGAGGGGTCTGGCTGCCGCCCCCCCCCCTCCCCCGCCCGGGTCGGAGCTCTCCGGAGCCGCGCAGGCGCCGCTGGGGGGGCGGGGGTCCTCCTCGTAGTCGGAGCCCTCGCTGCGGGGCTCGGAGCCGGGGGGGGGGGGGGGGCGCCGGGGCCCGAGGGGGCGGGGCCTCGGTGCTGACCGCCCTCCCCTCCGGCGGGGCCGCGGAAGCCGCGGAACTCGCGGGACGAGGAGGGGGGGCGGCCTCCGGGACCCCCGGCCGTGCCGCCCCCGGTGCCGCCCCCTGCCCCCCGGCCCCGCCCCCGTAGGAGCCCCGGAAGCCCCGGCCCCGGGCGAAGAACTCCCCGCGCCCCCCCCGCGGCCGCGCCCCCCTCTGAGGGCCCCCCCGCTCCATTGGGGGGTCGCGGCAGCGGCGCCGGGACGGGGACGCCCCCCCGGCCCCTCCCCCTCCAGCCCCCCCCGGGGGCGCCCCGGGGTCTTTGGGGGCCGTGGGGGAGGGGCCGGGCTTGGCCTTGGGGGGCTTGGGGGGTTCCTCGGGCGCCCCCCCCTCCTCTTTCTGGGGGAGGGGCTTCTTGATGGGCCCCGCCCGCCGAGGGGGGGGCGGGGTTTCCTCGGAGGCGGGGGGAGGGGCGCGGCGGGGGGGGCCGCCCCCTCCCCCGCCCCCCCCGGGCCGGGGTCCCCAGCGGGTCTCGGTGAGCCCCTCCCCCACCCCCGCCCCGGGGGGCTTTGTGGGGGTCGGGGGTTGTGCGGGGGGGGCGGCGCGCGGCCCCTCCCCGCCCCTCCCCCCTCCTCCTTGGGGGGCCCCCCCAGCGCTGCCGCCCCTCCCCCCCCGAGCTCGTCCTTGGGGGGTTTGTGGGGAGGGGGCGCCGCTTTTTTGGTGGGGGGGGGCTCCTTGAAGGAGGGGGGGGTTGGGCGGGGGAAGGGGGCGGCGGCGCCGGGGGGAGGGGGCGGCTCCGGGGGGTCGCGTCGCTCTGGGGGGGGGGCAGGGCCCAGGGCCGGGAGGGGGAAGGGGGCGTTGTTGGGGGGGGGTCGTCGGCGGCGGGAGGGGGGTGGAGGGAAGCGGGGGAGGGGGGCGGCGCCCCCTGCCCCTCCCCCCCCGTTCTCGAAGGGGGGGGCGTAGCCGTAAGGGGGGCCCGCCCGGGTCCCTGCAGGCGAACGGGGGGGGTCTCACTCCTGGGGAACAAAGAGAAAAACACCGGGGAGTGAGAGGGGGCGAGACCCCCAAACCCCCCCCGGAACCTCCCATGGACCCTCCCAGACCCCCCCTCACCACAGCCCCCCAAACACCCCCAGACCCCCCCTATTCCCCCCCCATAAACCCCCCAATCTCCTCCACAGCCCCCGGAACCCCCAGAACCCCCATATTTCCCCACAAACCCTCCCATAATTGCAGCCCCCCCCCCATAATTGCACCCCCCCTCACCGCAGCCCCTTGTCGCCCCCTCGCCGCCGTCGCGTCAGGGCCGGGGGCAGGGCCCGCAGCGCCCCTCGGGGGTCCCGTGGCCTCGCCCCCCAGGAGGGTTTGGGGGGGGAGGGGTCCCCCGGGGGGGTCCCGCGGTCCCGCAGGTTCGGGGGGGGAGGGGCGGCGGCGGGGGGGGGGCGCTCGAAAGGCTCTGAGGGGGAGCCCCCGCCCCTCCCCCGCTGTCCGAGCGCTCCCGGGGCAGCAGGCCTGGAATGGGGGGGGGGCGGGTTAGAGACCCCCCAGAAACACCCCCAGTAATAGAGAAACCCCCCCCCAAAAACACCCCCGGTAACAGAGAAACCCCCCAGAAACACCCCCGGTAACAGAGAGAACCCCCCCAAAAATGCCCCCAATAATCCAGAGACCCCCCCCAGAAACACCCCAATAATAGAAAAACCCCCAAAAATACCCCAATAATACAACCCCCCCCCCAAAAATACCCCAACAATACAAAACCCCCCCAAAACCACCCGCACTAATAGAGAGACACCCCCAGATCCCCCTCAAAATCCCCCAAATCCCCCCCAGGACCCCCCGCCCCCCCTCACCCGAGGGGTGCACTCCGGGGGGGTAGAAGTCGACGTGGGGGGCGCGGGGGGGGGGCAGCAGCCGGGGGTCCACGTAGGGGGGGGGCGGCAGCATCACCCAGCGGGGGTCGAAGCCGAGCTGGGGCAGGGCCGGGGGTCTCCCCAGGGCCCCGAAGAGCTTGGGGGGCCCGGGGGGGGCCGGGGGCGCCCCCAGAGCCCCCAGCGATGGGGAGGGGGCTGCGGACGGGGGCGGGGCCGGGGGGGGCCCGTGCTGCTGCTGCTGCTGCTGCCACTGCTGCTGCTTGAGGAGCTGCTCCTGGGGAGGGGGGAGGCGTGAGACCCCCACCCAAATAACCCCAGGGACCCCCAGAGTTGGGGGAGCCACCTGAGACCCCCACCCAAATAACCCCAGGGACCCCCAGAGTTGGGGGGAACCACCTGAGACCCCCACCCAAATAACCCCAGAGGTGAGAAATGGGGTGAGACCCCTCCCCAAACAGCCCCGGATTGGGGGAAATGGGGTGAGACCCCCACCCGAACTGGGGGAGCCATCAGAGACCCCTCCCCAAATGGCCCCAGAGTGGGGGAAGCCACCTGAGACCCCCACCCAAAGACCCCCAGGGACCCCCAAAGTTGGGGGCCCACCCGACCCCCACCCAAAGACCCCAGGCACCCCCAGCGTTGGGGGGGCCACCTGAGACCCCCACCCAAATAACCCCAGAGGTTGGGTAATGGGGGGTGACCCCCCGCCACAGCCCCCGTGGGGAGGGGTGAGACCCCCCCCCTTGGGAGCCATCAGAGCCCCTCGCCAAATGGCCCCAGAGTGGGGAGCGCGACCTGGAACCGCCCACCCAAAGAGCTCTGCTGGGGAGGCCCAAAGGGGGGGGGCCCCTCCCCACTTCCCAAGGCCCCCTCCCCACCTCCCGAACCCCGCCCCAAATCCAGCCCCTCCCCACCTGCTGCGGGTCTGGAACCGGGGCCGCCATTCCCGCAATTTCGGTACAGGGGGAGCACCCGGAATCTCCTGAAGGGCATCCTGAGACCCCCCCCCAAATTTGTCATGGCCGCCGGCCGCCTCCGCACCACAAACCCCCAGGCCCACTGTGGGAAGCTCAAAAGCGGAGGGGGGTCAGGCCCCTCCCCCAGAATCCCAGACCCAACCGCCCCACCTACTGTGGGGTCTTTAGCGAGACCCCCCAAACCCCCAAACCCCAGGAACACCCAGACCCTCCCCAATGGCCCCGAGACCCCCCAAATTGCCCAGACCCCCCAAACCCCCACAAACCCCCAGCCCCAATACCCGGAACCACCCAAACCCAACCAGACCCCTCCCCAAATCGCCCCAGACCGACCCAAAGCCCCCCAGACCCCTCCCCCAAAGCCCCCCACACCCCTCCCCAAATTCCCCAGACCCCTCCCCAAACCCCCCAGACCCCCTCCCCAAACCCCCCAGACCCTTCCGACCACCCAAACCCTCCCGGACCCTCCCAGACCCCCCGGACCCCTTCCCCATTCCCCACCTGCCCCTCCCCCGCCGCCTGCTTCTCCTCCCGGGCTCCGGGGCGGCCTCGGGCGGGGAGGGGCGGCCCGCTGGCTCCTCCCCTGGGCGGGTCCCGGCGGGGGTCCCGGTGCCGGGCGGGGTCCCGGGGCGGCGCTGGGGGCGCCCCGAACTGCCGTCCAGGCGCTTGAGCTTCTCGGCGCAGGCGCCCGGCGCTGCTCGGCCATGCGGCTCCTCGGCCTCGCGGCGGCGCCAGCGCTACCACGCCTCGCGACAGCTCGGCGCAGCTCTGCCGCCGCCGCCGCCGCCAGGCTTCATCTTCATCCTAAAGGTGAGATACAGCACCTGTGACACACCTGGTGACACGCCTGTGATACACCTGTGCTGACACCTGTGAACTTCACAGCTACGTGTGACGACCTGCAGTAGATACAGCACCTGGACACCACTGTGCAACCACACACCCACAGCTGTCGCGCAGCTCTGCCGCCAGCCGCCCCCGCCCTCTCCTGCAGGTGAGATACAGCACCTGTGACACACCTGGGATACACCTGTGACACACCTGGGTACACCTGGGATACACCTGTGAACTGCTGTGTGACACCTGTGATACACCTCGGTACACCTGTGACACCTTACAGCTAAAAACCTACACCTGTGTGACACCTGACCTACACCACCTACCTACGCAAGCCAGCTACTACTGTGTGACCCTAGATACAGCTAACGCCCGCCCGCGACAGCCCCCCCCCCCCCCCCCCCCCCCCGCCGCCAGGCTTCATCTTCATCCTAAAGGTGAGATACAGCACCTGTGACACACCTGTGACACACCTGGGATACACCTGTGTGACACACCTGGTGTGACACCTAGTAAGATACACCCGCCCCCCCCCCTCCTCCCCCCTCCTTTCCCGCATTTTTTCCTCCTCTGCCGGCGGCGGCGCTGGAGTACACCTGTGATACACCTGTGTGACACCTGTGAGACACCTATGGTACACCTGGGATACACCTAGACACACCGGGCCGCACCTGTGAGACACCTCCATACACCTGTAGGACACACCTGTGGTGCACATGAATGTACCTGGATACGCCTGGGTCACACCTGAGAGTACCTGCATACAGCTGTATCATGCCTATACACACCTGTACCACACCCATAGCACACATATACACACCTGTATCTCTCCTGTACCACACCTGTATCACACCTGTATTAAACCTGTACATACCGCTACCACACCTGTACACACCCATACCACACCCATACCACACCTATACCACACCTGTACACACCCGTAACACACCTGTACACACCCGTACCACACCCATACCACACCACACCTGTACCACACCTGCATCACACCTGTGCCACACGTGTGCACACCTGTACTGCACCTGTGTCCCACTCACTGGAAGCTCGTTGGGCGTGGCCCAGCACACACCTGTACACACCTGCACACACTGTACACACCTGCACACACCTGTATACACCTGTATCACACTGTACACACCTGTGTCACACCTGTATCACACCTGTACACACCTGTGTCACACCCATATCACACCTGTGTCCCACCTGTGTCCCACTCACTGGAAGCTCGTTGGGCATGGCCCAGCACACACCTGCACACACCTGTACACACCTGTGTCACACCTGTGTCATACCTGTACACACCTGCACACACCTGTACACACCTGTGTCACACCTGTGTCATACCTGTACACACCTGCACACACCTGTACACACCTGTGTCACACCTGTACACACCTGTGTCACACCTGTGTCACACCTGTGTCATACCTGTACACACCTGCACACACCTGTACACACCTGTGCACACCTGTGTCACACCTGTACACACCTGTGTCCCACCTGTGTCCCACCTGTGTCATACCTGTACACACCTGCACACACCTGTACACACCTGTGTCACACCTGTACACACCTGTGTCACACCTGTGTCACACCTGTGTCACACCTGCACACACCTGCACACACCTGCACACACCTGTGTCACACCTGTGTCACACCTGTGTCATACCTGTACACACCTGCACACACCTGTACACACCTGTGTCACACCTGTACACACCTGTGTCACACCTGTGTCCCACCTGTGTCCCACTCACCGGAAGCTCATTGGGCGTGGCCCAGCACACACCTGTATCACACCTGTACACACCTGTGTCACACCCATATCACACCTGCACACACCTGTACACACCTGTACACACCTGTGTCCCACCTGTGTCCCACTCACCGGAAGCTCGTTGGGCGTGGCCCAGCTGCCGCGGTTGGGCGGGGGCGGCGGTGGGGGCGGGGCCCGCGCATGGGCGGGGCCGGGGTGGGCGGAGCCTCCTTGGGCCCCTCCGGGGGCGCTTTGGGGAGGGGCGGCTCCTCCTTCGGGGGGGGCGGAGCCTCGGCTTTGGGCGGGGCCGGGGGCTCGTTCTCCTTCCTGGGGGGACACAGGGGGGTTATGGGGGGGTTTGGGGGGAATCTGGGGAGGGGGCTGCCCCATTTGGGGAGGGGTCTCACCCCTCATCATCCTCGTCTTCATCCCGCCCGTCCTCTTCGTCGCTGAATTTGAGCTTCTCGCTGTAATCCACCTCCTCGTGGGCTCCTGGGGAAATGTGGGTGGGGGTCCCCAGAGACCCCCAAATCCCCCCAAAGCCCCAAATCCCCCCAGACCCCTCCCAAATCGCCCCAGACGCCTCCAAGTCTCTTCAGGACCCCCCCAAACCCCCCCAAATCCCCTCTGGAACCCCCCAAATCCCCCCAGACGCCTCCCAAGTCCCTTCAGGACCCCCCAGGACCCCCAGGACCCCCGGACCTGCCCAGCCCTCGTCGTTCTCCTGGTCCAGCTCATCGAACTCCCGGAGCTCGTCCTGGCGCAGCACGGGGGCGCGACGGGGGAGACCCCCCCCGAGGGGGGCCCGCAGCCCCCCGGGGACCCCCCGGCCGTGGGAACCTGCGGGGACCCCGAGAAACCCGCCCGGGGTGAGGGGGGAAATGGGGAGGGGGGAACCCAGGAAACGGGAATTGGGGATTTGGGTCTGGGGTCCCCAGAAAGGGGGAACTGGGGGCTTTGGGGGGACTTGGGGTCACCTCAGTCACGGGGATCAAAGTGGGGAGGGGGATTTGGGTCTGGGGTCCCCTTGGTGGGACTGAGGAGAAGTGGGGAGGGGGATTTGGGGGTTTGGGGTCACCCTGAAGGGTTTGGGGACCCCATAAAGGGGAATTGGAGGGAAACGAGGTTTGGGGGTCTCGGGGGGCATTTGGGGTCTCAGGGGGGTATTTGGGGGACATTTGGGGTCTCGGGGGGCGTTCGGGGACCCCCCCTCACTCACCTCTGTGCGTCGGGGCCGCGGAAGGGCCCGTAGGGCGGCGGGAAGGGCAGGTACGGGGGGTACATCTGGGGGGACACCCCAAAATCAGCCAGAGACCCCTCCCCAGGCTGGGGCTGAGCCCCCCCAGGGATTTTGGGGAGGGGGTTTTTTTGGGGAGGGGGTTTTTTTGGGAAGGGGAATTTTGGGGAGGGGGATTTTTAGGGAGAGTTTTTATTTTGGGGAGGGGGTCCCGGTACTCACAAAGGGCGGCATCACCCCCCGGTACGGGGGGAAATGGGGGGGCCCGGGGGGGGCTCCTCCTCCCCCCCCCTCGGCCGGCGGCTCCTCGGCCCCGCGCCCCTCCCGCCAGCTGCCACCTGGGGAGGGGGCAACGAGGGGTTAAATGGGGGGCAACGAGGGGTTAAACTGGGGGGCAACGAGGGGTTAAACCGGGGGGCAATGAGGGGTTAAATTGGGGCAACGAGGGGTTAAATGGGGGGCAACGAGGGGTTAAACTGGGGGGCAACAAGGGGTTAAATGGGGGGAGGGGTTAAATGAGGGGTTAAACGGGGGGGAGGTAAACCGGGGCATGAGGGGTTAAATTGGGGCAACGAGGGGTTAAATGGGGGGCAACGAGGGGTTAAACCGGGGGGCAACAAGGGGTTAAATGGGGGGCAATGAGGGGTTAAACGGGGGGCAACGAGGGGTTAAATTGGGGCAATGAGGGGTTAAACTGGGGGGGCAACAAAGGGTTAAACCGGGGCAACGAGGGGTTAAACCGGGGGCTGGGGGTGTCTGGGGGGTTAAGAGTCTGGGGGGTCACAGAGGGGTCTGGGGGGGCTCGGGGGTTTTTTGGAGGTTTTAGGGTTGTTTTGAGGAGGGGTCTCACTCACCCTGGGGGCGGGGGCTCGGTGCGGGGTATCAGGGGCAGGTTTTGGGGGTCTCAGGGTTGTTTTGAGGAGGGGTCTCACTCACCCTGGGGGCGGGGGCTCGGTGCGCGCCCACCCGACGCGTCGGCAGCGCCCCCCCGCTCTCGGCCGCCCCTCCCCCGCTCGGCGGCCGCCCCCAAACTGGGGAACTCCTCCCGTGAGAACCGGCCCGGGAGGGGGGGCGCTCTGGCACCTGGGGGGGACCCCAAAAACGGGGAGGGGTCAGCGGGGTCACGGGGGGGCAGGGCACCCCCAAAAACCCCGGGGGAGGGGGCAAGGGGAGCCCCAAACCCGATGGGAAGGGGCAGGGGGCTCCCCAAACCCCGGGTAAGGGGGGCAGGGGGCTCCCCAAACGCCGGGTAAGGGGGGCAGGGGGCTCCCCAAACCCCAGTGGGAGGGGTCGGGGAGCCCCCAGTGCCCGGGGGGATTTGGGGGTCTCGGGGGTCTCTCACCATCGGCGGGGGAACCGCTGGCCTGCGCCCAGGACTTTGCCGCGCTTGGCGGCGGGGGGGGTTCTGGGGGGACAATGTGGGGAGGGGTCAGCGCGGGGGGAGGGTCGGGAACCCCCCCGGACCCCCAGAGCGCCCCCCTTGTGCAGGGCTGGGGGTCACCGGGGCGCTCCGAAGTCCCGCGGGGCGCACCCTCGGGACCCCTCCCCATTAGCGGGGGTCACGGGGGGGAATTTGGGGGGTCTCACCTCGGGGGTCCCCGGGGTCCCCGCAGGCGGCTGCGAATCCGGCGGTGACGGCGACTGCGGCGGGGGAGGGGCGGAGGGCTCGGAACTGGGGGGGGGAGGGGGCAAAGCGGGGGGTCAGGGGGAGACCCCTCCCCAAAAACCCCCCAGAGTTGAGACCCCTTCCCCACCAAGGACTCAAGTACCCCCCCCAAGAAGGGCTGGGGGGTCTCGGGGTTACTGTGGGCCCTCGGGACCCCTCCCCAGTAATGGGGGTCAGGGGGGGGTCCCTGTGCCCATCCAAGCCCCCTCCCCACCCATGGGGGTCACTGTGCCCCCTCCCCACCAAAAAGAGTCAGGGGGGGTGTCCCTGGGCCCACTCCCCACCAATGGGGGTCACTCTGCCCACCTGAAGCCCCCTCCCCAGCAATGGGGGTCACTCTGCCCACCCCCGGCCCCTGGGGAGGGGTCTCACCTGCGGGGGTCGGGGGGTCCCTGTGCCCCCCCGGCCCTGGGGAGGGGTCTCACCTGCGGGGGTCGGGGGGTCCCTGTGCCCCCCCGGCCCTGGGGAGGGGTCTCACCTGCGGGGGTCGGGGGGGTCGCTGCGGCTGGCCCATCCCGAGCCGTCTCGGGGCACCAGGGCCACGTTGGGGTCGTTGCCTTTGTTCTCGGCCTTCAGGCTCGGCAGGTGCGCGGGGGGGGGCATGCGCCGGGTGGGCACCTTGCCCAGGCTCTGCAGCCCATGGCGGGGGGCGCCTGGGGGCGGGACCCCTCAGTGACCCCCGAGACCCCTCAGTGACCCCCAAACCGCCCCTGAGACCCCCAAACCACCCCCGAGCCCCAGTGAGACCCCCAGACCCTGCCCAGGCCCTGCAGCCCATGGGGGGGGGGCACAGGGTCCAGGTGACCCCCCCACACACACACCCCCGAGCTGCCCCCCCAGGACCCCCGCCCAGCCCCCCAAATGAGCCCGTGAGGGGTCCCGAGCCCCCCAAGGACCCCCCCATTCTGGGGACCCCACAACGCCCCCAAAACCACTAGGGTCACATTTTGGGGACCCCTCCCCATTCCCTGACCTCATAACCCCCCCAAAACCGGGGGTCCCATTTTGAAGCCCCCACGCCCCTCCCCCGTTTTGGGCCCGCCTCCTCCCTCCGTGACCCCCCCGCCCCCCCGCGGCCCGTCCCGGTTACCGGCGGCGCGGGGGGGCTCGAGCGGCCGCCCCCGGTAGCTCTCACTGAGGCTCAGGCAGTTGTAGCGCCGGCCCCGCGCAGCCCGATCGCTCATGGCGCCGCATCGGCCGCACGGGGACCTGCGGGGACACACCGGGAATGGGGGGGGTCACACCGGGACACCGGGACAGGCCGCAGGCCGCCCCCTCCTCCCCTCAGAACACCGGGGGGGCTCACGGAACCGCCCCCCATCCTCACACACACCCCCTAAACCCCGCCCCCCCCTTACCGGGACCCCCGGCCCCGCCCCCTCCCGGTACCGGCGGTGGGGGATGGGCCCCGGCGTGAGGGGGCCTCGCCGTTCCAAGATGGCGGCCGGGCCTGCGCTGAGGGAAGGGAAGGGGGGGGGCGTTACGGGGGGATCGCCGCGCCCTCCCCCGGTTCCCGTACCCACCTGTCCGCCCCGGGCGGGCTCCGCGGCGGCGGCTCCGCGCTCGGGGGCGGCGGGCGGGGCGGGCGGGCGCCGGATGGCGGCGGATTCCGCTGCCCCCCCCTCCCTCCCTCGGACACAGGGCCGCGGGGCCTCCGCGCATGCGCCGCGCGCGCCTCGGGCCGCGCCGCGCGCAGGGTGGGGCGGGGCCGCCGCGGGGACGCGCCGCCATTGGCTGAGGGAGCCGCGCGGGCGAGACCAATGCCGGGCGGAGGAAGGGGGGGGGAGCGCGCCCTCCCCGCGGAGTGGAGCGGTCCTGGAGGTGACGTCATTTGGCGGCGGCGCTGCGGCGCCCCCTGGCGGACGGGAGGAGTGGCGGCGCTCGTTGCCGTGGAAACGGGAGCCACGCCCACCTACGGGGGAACTGGGGACATTGGGAGGGAACTGGGAGCGAATGGGAGGGAACTGGGGACACTGGGAGGGAACTGGGAGCGAATGGGAGGGAACTGGGGACACTGGGAGGGACCGGGGAACACCGGGGACCGCCCGCGCTCCGGGTTTCCCCCGCGGCCAGGGAGATTCCCCGTACAAAACCCGCCCGGGTTCGACTTTTTGCCCAATTTCCGCTTTTATTGGGACTTTCCGTTATAAATTACACAGGCACTGAATAAATTACCGGCCCCGCCCCGCACCCGGGGCTTTTCCGCCGCGAGATTTGCCATAAATATATAAAACTCTATAAAAAACCCGATGCAAACGTACAAAAGTCACCTGTAAAAAACTCTATAAATAGTACAATAAATAAACTTTTAGCTTTTCGCAGCGCGTTCGTCTGTCTCAGTTGATGCTGCTGGTGCTGATTCCAGCCGTGACCCGAGCCCTGAGACCCCCGAGACCCCCAAGACCCCCACTCCTGAGACCCCCAAGACCCCGAAGCCTCCAGAACTCCTGGCCCCTGAGACCCTCAGAGCTCCCAGACCCTCCTGAGACCCCCAAGACCCAGAACCCCCTGAGACCCCCAAGACCCCGAAGCCTCCAGAACTCCTGGAGCCCCCTGAGAACCCCCAAGACCCTGCAGCCCCCAGAGCTCCCCAAGACCCCCAGAGCTCCCCAAGACCCCTGAGTCCCTGAGACCCCCAGAGCTCTCAGAGCCCCCTGAGACCCCAGAACCCCCAAAGCTCCTGCAGCCCCCAGAGCTCCCCAAGACCCCCAGAGCTCCCCAAGACCCCCAGAGCTCCCCAAGACCCCCGAGTCCCTGAGACCCCCAGAGCTCTCAGAGCCCCCCAATTCCCCGAAGCCTCCAGATCACCTGGAGCCCCTCCAACCCCAAATCCCCCCCCCACGCCCCTAATCGACGCCCAGCACCCCGAAATAGGCCTGCCCGGCGCCGTGCAGGTCCAGGAAGCGGCCGGCCGAGGCGGTGGCGGCCAGGCGGTCTCCGCGGCGCAGCTGGAACACGGCGCCCTGGTACAGGGTCTCTGCCCAGAGCCCCCCGAGCGCGCCCGCGGGGCACACGGAGCGCGCGGCGCGCAGCAGCGGCACGTCCCGCGGGTACTCGCGCGACAGCCGCGACACCGCCAGGCGCAGCGGCCGCCGGGGGCGCCCCCGCGCCCGCAGCGCCCGCCCGCGAAGGCGGCCGAGGCGTACACGAAGTAGAGCCCGTCCCGCGGCACCACCAGGCGGTTCCCGCGCAGCCGGACCCCGTTCCGCACCAGCGCCGGCGCCACGGCCGCCTGCCAGCGCGGGGAGCCGCGGGGCGACGGCCACGGGGAGGCTGCGGAGGGGAAAATGTGGGTTAATATAGAAATAAATATACAAAAATGTACAAAAATATACAAAAATGTACAAAAACTGCCCCAAAATCCCCGCCTGGCAGCTCGGGGAGCCGCGGGGCGACGGCCACGGGGAGGCTGGGGAAGGGAAAATGTGGGTTAATATAGAAATAAATATACAAAAATGTACAAAAATATACAAAAATGTACAAAAACTGCCCCAAAAATCCACAGAAATAGCCCCAAAATCCCCGCCTGCCAGCGCGGGGAGCCGCGGGGGGACGGCCACGGGGAGGCTGCGGAGGGGAAAATGGGTTAATATAGAAATAAATATACAAAAATATATAAAAACTGCCCCAAGATCCCCGCCTGCCAGCGCGGGGAGCCGCGGGGGGATGGCCACGAGGAGGCTGGGGAAGGGAAAATGTGGTTAAAATACAAAAAAAATCTAAAAATATAGCGAAAATTATTCAAAAATCCACAGAAAGCCCCAAAAAACTGCCCCCAAAATCCACAGAAATCATCAAAAAAACTGCCCCAAAAATCCACAGAAATCATCAAAAAACTGCCCCAAAATGCACAGAAATCATCAAAAAACTGCCCCAAAATGCACAGAAAGTTGCCCCAAAATCCCCGCCCGCACTGCAGGGAGCCCCCGGGGACGGCCAAGAGGAGGCTGGAGAGGAGAAATTGGGTTAAAATACCAAAAATATCCAAAAATACCCAAAAATACCCAAAAATACCCAAAAATACCCAAAAATACCCAAAAATCCCCCAAATCTCTGCCTCCTACGCCAGGGAAGCCCCGGGCACGGCCCCGAGGCGGCTGGGGAGGAGGAAATTGGGTTAAAATACCAGAACTAGGGTTCCAAAAATACACCAAAAACCGCAGGAACGCCCCCAAAAAATCCCCAAAATCTGCCCCGGGCGGCGTGGGCGGGAGCGACGGGAACCGGGACACGGAAAATGCCCAGAAAGGGCCAAAAATGCCCAGAAAGGGCCAAAAATGCCCGAAATCCCAAAAAATCCCCCCAAAAAATCCCCGCCTCCCACAGTTGGGATCCCCAGTCCCTCCCAGTATAAACCAGTAACCCCCAACCCCAAACCAGTGCAAACCAGTGACCCCAAATCCCTCTTTAACCCTTTCCCAGTTCCTCCCAGTCCCTCCCAGTATAAACCAGTGACCCCCACCCCCCTTTAACCCTTCCCAGTCCCTCCCAGTGCCCTCCCAATACAAACCAGTAACCCCCAACCCCAAACCAGTATAAACCAGTAACCCCAATCCCCCTTTAACCCTTTCCCAGTCCCCCCAGTTCCTCCCAGTCCCCCCCAGTATAAACCAGTAACCCCAAACCAGTGACCCCAAATCCCCTTTAACCCTTTCCCAGTCCCGCCCAGTTCCCCCCAGTCCCTCCCAGTGCCCCCCAGTACAAACCAGTAACCCCAACTCCCTCTTTAACCCTTTCCCAGTCCTCCCAGTTTGACCCCCCCAGTACACCCATACAAACCAGTAACTCCAAACCCCAAACCAGTACAAACCAGTAATCCCAAATCCCTCTTTAACCCTTTCCCAGTCCCTCCCAGTACAAACCAGTAACCCCCAACCCCAAACCAGTACCCAAATCCCTTTAACCCTTTCCCAGTCTCCCAGTCCATAAAACCTCCCCCCAAACCCCTTTAACCCCCCCCCCCCCCCCCCAAACCACCCCCAACCCCAAACCAGTATAAACCAGTAACCCCTATCCCCCTTTAACCCTTTCCCAGTCCCTCCCAGTTTGATCCCAGTGCCCCCCAGTACAAACCAGTAACCCCCAACCCCAAACCAGTGACCCCAAATCCCCCTTTAACCCTTTCCCAGTCCCTCCCAGTTCATCCCCAGACGTGGCCCCCGGTTTGTCCCCCCCGCTCACCTGCGCCGGCCCCCGGCTACGGAGGGGCCCGGTTTGTCCCCTCGGGTCACCTGCGGGGGGGGCCCTGGGGACAGAGGGGGGGTTGGGATATGGGGGGGTCACGGGGGGTCACGGGGGGTCACGAGGGGGGTCACGGGGGGTCACTCACCGGGCAGTGCTGGGGGCGCCATCTCTGGGAGGCCCTGGGGGGACACAGAGGGGTCAGGGGGGGCAAAGGGGGGACATGGGGGGGTCCATGGGACAAGGGGTGACACAGAAGGTGACACCAAGGGGACACAGGTGACACATAGAGCACACACAGGGGACACAGGTGACACAGGTGACACACACAGGTGACACACGGGGGACACACAAAGCACACACGGGTGACACAGGTGACACACGGGGGGGTCCATAGCACTCAGGTCACACACAAGTGACACACACAGGTGACACACAAAGCACACACAGGTGACACAGGTGACACATGGGGGTCCACACACAGGTGACACACGGGGGGGTCCATAGCACACAGGTGACACACGGGGGACACACGGGGGACACACGGGGGACACACGGGGGACACAGGTGACACACGGGGGTCCCTACCTGCGTTGGCAGCCGCGAGGCCCCCGCGGGCAGCAGCAGCAGCAGCAGCGCCAGCGCCATCCCCGGGACACCGGGAACGGCACGGGGGATACCGGGAGCACCGGCAGCGGCACGGGGGACACCGGGAGCGGCCCCGGGAGCGCGGCGGGCCCGGGGGGGCGGCGGGGGGGGCGCGGCCATGGCGGCTCTGCCCGGCCCGGGCCCCCCCGGAGCCTTTATGGCCCCCCCGGCCCCCGCACGGGGCGGCCCCGGAACCGCCGGCACCGGAAACGGGAACCGGAAACACCGGGGGAGGGGGGCGGGGCCTTGGGGGGCCCCTTCGCTCTCCCCCCAAACTCCACAGCCGCCCCCCCCAATTAATGAGCGCTCCCCCTCCCCTAATTAATGAGCCAGCGCCTAATTAACGGCTCAGGTTGTTAATTATGGTCATTACGGTAATTATGATAATTAGACCCCGCCCCTCACCGGGTTTTCCCATTGTGGGGGCGGGGGGGGCCCAAAAAGCGGAACCGCCCCCAAAAAAAAACGGCAAAAAAAAATCCCAAAGGGGGAAACCCCAAAACTGCATTGGGGGGGCCCCAAAACTGCACTGGGGGGCGAAAATTGCCCTGGAAGAACCCAAAAATTTGGAGGGGGGGGGCAAAAATTCTCCTGGAGGGGCCCAGAAAATCCGGGGGGGCCCAAAATGTGGGGTGGGTACCAAAACCGCCCTGGGGGGGGGACCCAAAAATCGGGGGGAACAAAACGGTCCCGGGGGACCCGAAAATCCGGGGGCCCCAAACGGTCCCAGGGGGGCCCCGAAAATCCGGGGGAACCGGAAACCGCCCGGGGGGGCCCAAAAACCGCCCGGGGGGCCCAAAAACCGCCCGGGGGGCCCAAAAACCGCCCGGGGGGGCCCCAAAACCGCCCGGGGGGGCCCAAAAACCGCCCGGGGGGCCCAAACGCGGCACTTCCGCCCCCAACCCCCCCGGGGAAATCGCAGCGCCCCGAGTTTCTGAGGGGGGCTCGGGGGGCTCGGGGGGTTCGGGAAGGTTCTAGAGGCACTCTGGGGGTCCCGGCGGCCCGGGGGGGTCTCACGGGAATTCAGGGGGTCCCGGGGGTCCCGGGGTCCCGGGGGGGTCCCGGTGCTCTCAGGTGCCTCAGGGGGCTCTCCGGTGCCTCCTCCCGCTCCCACTCCCGCCTCACCCGGATCTCCCATCCCCGCTGCGCCGCCTCGGAACCGAACCGGGCCCGGTTCTGCTCCCGGTTCTGCTCCCGGTCCCGCTCCGGCCCCGCCACGGCCGCGGTGTCTCCGGGCCCGAAGTGCGAGATCCGCGCCCGGTTCCGGTTCCGGTTCGGGCCCCGCGCCCAGCCCAGCCCGGCCCGGTCCCGTTTGAGCTCCGTGGGCACCGGGAGGAGCCGCCCCCGCCCCGCCGGGCCCAGCCCGCCCCCGGCCCAGCCCGCGCGCAGCAGCAGCCGGTACCCGGGCCCGGAGCAGGCACCGGAACCGGAACCGGGACCGGGAACGGAACCGGGACCCGAACCGCGGGCCGCGGCCAGGCCCAGCAGGTGCGCGGTGGAGCGGCGGTGCCGGGCGGGGGGGTCACGGAACGAGGCCCCGCAGCTGCGGCAGAAGTGGGCGGGGCTACGGGAGAAAACCGTCAATTACTAATTATTAACTACTAATTGATTACCGAATTATTAATTAATTGATTAATTAACGGGGGTCGCACCCACCTGGGCGGCTCCCGGGCGGGCTCCGCGCCGCCGCTCTCGGTGAACAAACTCTCGTAGAAGCTCCGCGCGGCCGCCCCGGGATCGGCGGAGGCCGCGGAGGCCTCGGGCGGCGGCGGCGGCGGCGGCTCCGGTTGCAGCCGCCCGTCCTTCCAGCGGCCCGCGGGCTCCCGGGCGCGGCGGAAAGCGATCAGGGCCATGGCGGGCACCGGGAGGGTCCTGCCCGGTCCCTGCCGCCGCCACCGGAAGTTGTGATCGGTGCAGCGGAACCACGTGACGCACCAGGCGGGCTCTGATTGGTCCGCACAGGAGCGGGACCGCAGTTCGGGCGGAAGCTTCGGCGGAGCGCGGCGCTGATTGGTCAATGGAGCGGAAGTGGCGGGCGGGCGGCGGTGATTGGTTGTATCCGGCGGGGGGCGGGGTTTGGGGCGGAAGCGGCGGCTGCGCGTGCGCGGATCGTGCCCGGAGCGCCCCTCAAGCGGCGGGTGAGGCCCGGGGGGCTCCGGGGGCACCGGGACGGGCCCGGGGGCGTCTGGGGGCTCCCGGGGGGCTCCGAGAGGCTCCGAGAGTCCCGCGGGGTCCCGCCCGCCCGCCCTGGTGTGAGGGCGGTGCGCGGCTCGGCGGGCCCGGTGAGGCCCCGGTGGCACCGGGAGGGTCCCGGGAAGGGCTCCGGGGCTCCCTCAGGGCCGGGCCTGGGGTGGGAGCGGCCGCGGGGGTGCGGGCGGAGCGCGGCTCCGTGGGCCCGGTGAGGCCCGGGGGCACCGGGAGGGTCCCGGGGGGGATTTGGGGGGTCCCGGACGCACCGGGGGTCTCACGGCCGCCCTCGGGCCCCGCAGACCCCCGGGACCATGAGCAGCTCCGAGGAGGTGTCGTGGATTTCGTGGTTCTGCGGCCTCCGCGGCAACGAGTTCTTCTGTGAGGTGGGAACGGGACCCCGAAGCGACCCCGGGACCCCAAAGGGACCCCTGGGAACCCCCTGGGACCCCCAGAGACCCCTAAAGGCACCCCCAGAGACCCCCGGGACAATCCCAGGATCCCCGGGACCCCCAAATGTACCCCGGAGAGACCCCCAAAGGAACCCCCGGGACACCCTCAGGACCCCCTGGGACATCCTGGGACCCCCGAAGGGACCCCCGGGAGACCCCCCAGCCCCTCTGGGGGTCCCCCAGGCCCCCCCAAGCCCCCCGCGTGCCCCCCGATCCCAGGTGGACGAGGATTACATCCAGGACAAGTTCAGTTCCCCCTGAGCCCCCCTGGTCCCGGTGACCCCCCCAAGCCCCCCCAGCCCCTCTGGGGGTCCCCCAAGCCCCCCCAGGCCCCCCCAAGCCCCCCGTGTGCCCCAGGTGGACGAGGATTACATCCAGGACAAGTTCAACCTGACGGGGCTGAACGAGCAGGTGCCGCACTACAGACAGGCGCTGGACATGATCCTGGACCTGGAGCCGGGTAATGGGGCTGGGGGCTTTGGGGGGCTGGGGAGGGGTCTGGGGGCTTGATCCGGACATGATCCTGGACCTGGAGCCGGGTAATGGGGCTGGGGGGCTTTGGGGGGCTGTGGAGGGGTCTGGGGGCTTGGGGGGGCTGGGGGCTCAATGCTGGACATGATCCTGGACCTGGGGGGGCTTGGGAAGGCTGGGGCTTTGGGGGGCTTGGGGGGCTCTGCGGGCTGGTCTGGAGGGGTCCCAAGGGGACTTGGGGGCGGGGAGGGGTCTCTGGGGACCTCAGGGGGTTCTGGGTGGGTTTGGGGCTCTCAGGGGGTCTCTGGTGCCCCTGACCCCCTTTTGTGTGGCTGTCGCCCCCTCCCCACACGGGGAGCTGGAGAACAACCCCAGCGCGGGCTTTGGGGGGATTTGGGGGTCTCTGGGGGTCTCATGGGGGTCTCTGGGGGTCCTGACCCCCCCGTGTCCCCCCTCCCCAGACGAGGAGCTGGAGGACAACCCCAACCAGAGCGACCTGATCGAGCAGGCGGCCGAGATGCTCTACGGGCTGATCCACGCTCGCTACATCCTGACAAACAGGGGCATTGCTCAGATGGTGAGGGGAGAGACCCCCGGACCCCCCAAATCCCCCTGGGACCCCCAAAGCTCCTCAGGGACCCCCAAACCCCTGACACCCACCTGAGCCCTGACCCCGTGACCAACCGGGGATCGCCCAGATGGTGAGGGGTACCCCAGGCCCCGAGACCCCCAAATCCCTGGACCCCGGGACCCCCGCCCAACCGGGCCCCTTGCCTGGAACCGAGCCTGAGCTACATCTAGCCCATGCTGCCCATCCCCTGGTAATGGTCCCATACCCCTGGGACCCCCAAACCCCTGGTTTGTACTGGTTATACCGCGGATTAGTACTGGGGTACTGAGAACCAGCCCATGCTGCCCATCGGTAATGGTCGTACTGGTTATACTGGTTTGTACTGGTTATACTGGGTTATACTGGGGGGCACTGAGAACCAGCCCATGCTGCCCATCGGTAATGGTCATACTGGTTATACTGGTTTGTACTGGTTATACTGGGTTATACTGGGGGGCACTGAGAACCAGCCCATGCTGCCCATCGGTAATGGTCGTACTGGTTATACTGGTTTGGACTGGGGGGTCACTTTGGGGTTTATTTGGGGTCTCTCTGGGGTCACTTTGGGGTTTATTTGGGGTCTCTCTGGGGTTTATTTGGGGCTCTTTAGGGAGGTTTATTTGGGGGTTTTTGGGGAGGTTTATTTGGGGGTTTTTGGGGGGGTTTATTTGGGGGTTTTTGGGGTTTTGCTGCCGCGGGTTTTCTTTGGGGTTTATTTGGGGTCTATTTGGAGTCACTTTGGGGTTTATTTGTGATTTATTTGGGGATTTATTTGGGGGTTTTTGGGGTTTACTTGTGTTTTATTTGGGATTTTTTGGGATTTTTCCTCACGGGGTCCCTTAGGGGGATTTTTTTGGGGTTTATTTGGGGTTTATTTGTGATTTATTTGGGGATTTTTTTTGGAGTTTATTTGGGGTTTTTTTGTAATTTATTTGGGGTTTTTTGGGATTTTTCCCCGCGGGGTCCCTTAGGGGGATTTATTTGGGGTTTTCTGTGGTTTTTGTGTCTGTGATGTGGGTCTGGGCTCTCAGGGCTGTCGGACATCCCCGGGGAGGCCATGGTGAAGCTCTACTGCCCCAAGTGCATGGACGTGTACACGCCCAAGTCGTCGCGGCACCACCACACGGACGGCGCCTACTTCGGCACCGGCTTCCCGCACATGCTGTTCATGGTGCACCCCGAGTACCGGCCCAAGCGCCCCGCCAACCAGTTCGTGCCCAGGTCAGCGACGGGACATCCCCCAAAAAATCCCAAAGTTCGGGAAAAAAACAAAAAAAAATCCCAAAATTTGGGAAAAAAACCAAAAAAATCCCAAAATTCAGGAAAAACCCCCCAAGTTCAGAGGTGCGCCCCGAGTACCGGCCCAACCAGTTCGTGCCCAGGTCAGGGACGGGAGCCCCGAAAAAACCCCAAAGTTTGGGAAAAAACCAAAAAAAAACCAAATTCCAGAAAAAACCCAAAAAACCCCGAATTCCAGAAATAAAAACACAAATTCCAGAAAAAGACCAAAAAAACCGGAATTCCAGAAAAAAACCCTAAAAAAAAAACCAAATTCCAGAAAAAAAACCAAAAAAAAACCAAATTCACTGGTGCACCCCGAGTACCGGCCCAAGCGCCCCGCCAACCAGTTCGTGCCCAGGTCAGGGATGGGAGCCCCCCAAAAAAACCCAAATTCCAGAAAAAGAAGCAAAATTTCACAAACCCTGGAATCCCAAAAAAAACCCTGTAGGAAATGGCCCTGGGGCTTGGGGAAACAACCCCAAAATCCTGAAGAAAATGAGCTCAAAACTCAGGGAAACGACCCCAAAAAACTCAGTGAAAGCAGGGTCAAAATACAGGGAAATTATACCCGAAAGCCCAGAGGAAATGAGCAAAAAAAAAAGAGAAAACGACCCCAAAACGCCCATGAAAACCAGCATAACAAGCATGGATTTTTGCCAAGTCTCCATTTACCCGAAATCCTCATTTTCCCCCAAATCCCCTTTTCCCCCAAATCCCCATTTTCCCCTTGAAAATCCCCATTTTTTTCCCAAAAAATCCCCAATTTTCCCCCAAAATTTGCTTTTTTTTTTTTGCAAAAATCCCCGTTTTTACCCCAAAATCCCCATTTCCCCCAAATCCCCATTTATTCCCGAAAATCCCCAAATTTTTCCCCAAAATTCTCTCTTTTCTTTCTCAAAAATCCCCGTTTTTTTCCCCAAAATCCCCCATTTTCTCCCCAAAAATCCCCATTTTTTTCCCCAAAATTCACATTTTCCCCCCAAAAATCCCTATTTTTTCCCAAAATCTCTGTTTTTCGCCCCAGGCTCTACGGGTTCAAGATCCACCCCATGGCGTACCAGCTGCAGCTCCAGGCCGCCAGCAACTTCAAGAGCCCCGTCAAGACCATCCGCTGAGGGACCCCCAAAAAAACCCCCAGACCCCAAAATCCCCCCAGGACCCCCGGACCCGCAACCCCCCCCGACCCCCAAAAGAGATTTGGGCTGAAATGCGGCGATTTTGGCTCTTTTTGGGGGAAATTTGGGCGCCTCGGGGCCTTCGGGCCTGGTTTGGCGGGGTTGGGCGATTTCGGGGTGGTTTGGTGGAATTTGGGGTTTTTGGGTGGAATTTGGGGTTGTTTGGGTGGTTGAGGTTGGTTTTGGGTGGAATTTGGGTGAAATTTGGGGCATTTTGGATGGAATTTTGGGTGCAATTCCATTTTGGGAATTTGGGGTCGGCCTGAGCGGTTTGGGGACAATCGAGGCCTTTTGGGTGAAATTTGGGGCTTTTTGCACAGATTTAGGGCATTTTCGGGCCCTCCTGGGTGGTTTTGGGAGGGATTTGAGGACATTTAAGTGGTTTTGATGGATTTCAGGTGGTTTTGTGTATTTTTGGGGCACTTGGAGCTCTTTTAGGGCGGTTTTGGGGTTGTTCCAGACCAATTTGCATCATTTTGGGTGGATTCGGTGCATTCCAGTCCGGTTTTTGGGTCACTTTCGGCTGTTTTGCGTCACCTCCAGCCGCTTTGAGGGCCCCTTTACCACATTCGCGCCCCTTTCGCCGGATTTTGGGGCGATTTCCGCCGCTTTTGGGGCATTTCGAGGCCTTTTCTCGCGTTCCCATGACAACGCCGCCATCTTGTCCCGTTCTCATGACAATGCCGCCATCTTGTCCCGCCCCCGTTCCCAGGGCGACGCCGCCATTTTGTCCCGCCCCCGTTCCCACAACAACGCCGCCATTTTGTCCCGCCCCCGTTCCCATAATAACGCCGCCATCTTGTCCCGCCCCCGTTCCCAGAACGACGCCGCCATTTTGTCCCGCCCCCGGTCCCATAACAACGCCGCCATTTTGTCCCGCCCCCGGTCCCACAGTAACGCCGCCATTTTGTCCCGCCCCTGTTCCCATAACAACGCCGCCATTTTGTCCCGCCCCTGTTCCCAAGAGCCCACAACGCTGCCATTTTGTCCCTTTTGTTTCAGAGGATACCGTTTATTTCCCATAGGCCCGATCCCTGGTTCTAAACCGGGCGGGGGGGGACGCCCCCCCCCCGCGCCCCAGTGCCAACTCGGGCTGGTTTGATAGTGTCAACGGAGTCCCACAATCTGCCATCAAGGACCGGGGCTGGTGACTTTTGTTTCCCAGGGAAAGGGCTGGAATTTTTTTTTGTGACCTCTGGTCGGCTGGCTCCTGAAAATCCGCAGTATGCATGATTTTTCGGGGCGGGTCTACCGCGCGGTGGGGCGGGGCGTGCGGACTCACAGCACGAGTTGAGCTCGGCTTGGTGACTGCTGCAGACGTCCACCGTGCATCAAAGATCGCATTTAGCGCCCTGCAGGCTGGGACCAGCTCCGCAGCACCCATGTGCCGGCGGGAGATCCTGTTAAAGAGCTTAATTCCCACTGTGTCTCAAAAGTCTGTTGACGACGCTGGTGCTTTACAGCACCTTTTACAGCAGTGCTGCTTTACGGCTGCTTTTTTCAACAGTCGCGCTTTGCGGCAGCTTTTACGACAGTCGCGTTTTACAATACCTTTTATGACAGTCGCGCTTTACAATACCTTTTATGACAGTCGCGCTTTACGGCGCCTTTGCGATAGTCACGCTTTATGGCACCTTTTGCGTCAGTCGTGGTTTACGGCGGCTTTTACGACAGCCACGCTTTACGGTAGTTTTACGACAGTCACGCTTTACAGCACCTTTTATGACAGTTGCGCTTTACAGCAGCTTTTACAACAGTCGTGCTGTACGGCAATTTTACGACATTGATGCTTTACGGCACTCCCTTTTACGACGGTCACGCTTCACTGCACTTTACGACAGTCACGATTTACGGTAGTTTTAGGACCCTAAAAAGACCCTTTAATTCCCTTAAAAAGCCCTAGTTTTTAAAGTCACCTAAAGACCCCAGAAAAATTTCGAAATAGCCTCAGAATACACTAAAAACGCCCGGTTTTTGAAAAGCCCCCAAAAGAAAACCACCCCTAAAATCGCCTGAGAACCTTTTAAAAAATCTCTTAATACTCCTAAAAGAGCGCTGAGAATGCCCCTAAAATCTGTAAAATGCCCTGATAAGACCCTAAAAAAGCCTAATATTTCCCTCAAAAACCCTAGAAACACCCTAGTCTTAAAAACTTTCTCCATAGACCCTCAATACGCCTACAAAAGCCTTAAAAACTTTGAGGTAGTCTTAAAAAAGCCCCAAGAATATCCCAAAAGACCCCTAACAATTTCAATTAATAGTAAGACAGCCATTAAAACAACCTAAAAAATTATTTTAAAAGCCCTAAAGGTATCCTAAACATTTCTAGAGAATTCTTTAAAAATTCCTGAAAAAAAAACCCTGAAAGATCCTTAAAAATCCCTGAAAAATCACCTAAAAAAACCCCTAAAAAACTGTTTAAGCCCTACCTGTAACACTGTGGCTTCCAAACATCATCTGTACCTATTAACTGGGGTAACTGCCTGCACTGGCTGGGAGGGTTCTGGGGCTATCTCACCATGGGGGCTGCACCTGTACCCTAACCCTACCTGGTAGCCCGTGTCCTTTGCACCCCTAACCCTCAGTGTCAGCTCTCCACCTGTCAAGCCCCCGCCCCATCTTTGCCCCTCAGCCTGCAATGTCTGTGTGTCTCCCAAAGATCCTGTTTGGGCTCCCACATGCTGCTGCAGGGAGTAGCCGGTGGGCGGTGGGGGAAGTCTGGGATGGGGCAGACCCGCGATGGGGAGGGGTGAAGTTTTTTATTATCATTCCATCCCTTTTCCTTGCTAGCCTTCTGAGGAAATAATTTCTTCTATTCCTTTACTATAGTTTTAATACGTAATTTTCTTTTAATATAATTAATCGTTTTATACATTTATATACATTGTATTAATTACTATATAATATATAATTTATATATATATGATTAAATGTCTATATATTTAGTATATATTATACAGTATAATATTTATTATTATATATACTTACATATAGTATTATATCTATGTATTATACAGTATTATATATATTTAGTAGATATTATATTGTATATAAGTAAATATATATTATATATATTTAGTATATATTATATATATCAATATATATAAAAGTATATGTAATTAAATATATTTCCATATATTTAGCTTTTCATCATTTTATATATTTATATATTATATTAATTAATATGTATTATATCATTTATTTTACATATAATTAAATATATATTATATATTTAGTATATATTATGTACTTTCATATATAATATATATATAAGTACATATATAAGTACATATAATTAAATATATTTCTATATATTTAGTATGTCATTTATTTATAATATAATAAATCAACCTTCTGAAACGTGGAGTCAAGATTCTCATCTCTTCCCTCGTCCTGGGACACCCCTGCGAACACCGCCACACCCCTGTGACCCCCGGTGTCCATCCCCATCCGCACGCGGGAGTTTCCCACCATGCGCAGCGGCCGGACTACATCTCCCAGCGGCCCCCGCGGCTCCCGCGCACGCGCGGCGGGGCGGGGCCTCTGCCATCTTCTCTGCCGTCCAGGAGCGGCGTGAGCAGGGCGGGCCCGGCGGCTCTTAAAGGGGGCACGACCCGGGGTGGGGCCCTCTCGTCGCGGGATGGAGCCCGGAGCGGCGCAGGAGGTTCGCGGATGGCGGGGAGGGGGCGTATGGGGCGGCGGGAGCGCGCTGGGGCCGCGGGCATTCCGCGTTCCGCCCGTCTCCGTTCTCCTGTGGCCCCTTCCGCTTTAAGGCCCGGCGGCGGGAACGGGCGGGGGTGGACGGGGGAGGCGGTGGGGGACCGGGGAAACGGCGGGAGGGGGCGGGTCTTAAAGGGGCGGGGTTTGATTTGGTCGCGGCTAATTTGGGTGTGGTTTAAATGGGCGAGACCCTAACGGTCGTTGTGTGGGCGGGGCCAAGACGAGGGGCGAGGCCTCGGGAGGTGGGGCTTGGTGGCAGTGCCCGCCCCCCGTTCTTGTGAACCCTTCCCCCTCCTATGTCCCCCGGCCGACTCTTGTGTCCCCCCATAACCCCCCCTGTGGAGCCAGGGGACCCCAATTCCTTACCCAATCCCCCCCATGATGCCACGCCACCCCTTTGTTGTCCCCTCCGTGTCCCCTGTCACCCCCTCAGCACATCCCCGTGTCCCCCCGTGTCCCCTTCCCACGCGTCACCCCCAGACTCCCCTATGGAGCCACCCCAAACTCCCCACCCGACCCCTCGAGGCCCCGAGTCCCCCCCCCGACGCCCCCGTGTGCCCCCAGCCCGGGGGTCGCCCCCCGGCCGCGGAGTCCGTGCGGCGGCAGAAGCGCCGGGAGCTGGACGCGCGGCGCTCCAAGTGCCGCATCCGCATCGGGGGGCACCTGGAGCGCTGGTGCCGCCTCAAGGAGCAGCTCGGCTTCGCCCTGCACTCGCAGCTGGCCCAGTTCCTCCTCGACAGGTCAGCAGCGGGGGCTCAAAACCCACAAAAATGGGAAAAAAATCCAGGTTTTCTGCCCGCTCACCTCTGTCTTCCCGTGCAGGTACAGCTCGCACGGCTGCACCTGGAGCACAGGTGAGCTTCCCTTCCCTGTTCTGTGTTGGCATCCAGTGGTTTGGATCCAGATGGAGGATTCCTCTTGGGCTGGGTGCTGGAGGAGCACCTGGAGCTGCTCTTGGGTTTGCTCACCCCGCCAAGCACCAGGCAAATCCTCAGTGTTCCCTATTTTGGACATCCCCAGTTTTTGGACATCCCCCGTTTTTGGCATCCCCAGTTTTTGGCATCCCCGTTTTTGGTTTTTGGCATCCCCAGTTTTTGGCCTCCCCAGTTTTTTGCATCCCCAACTCTTTGCTGGGAAGCTGTTTCACAATTGCCCGTAACAAGGACAACCCCAAGAGCCTGCGGAAGGTGGACAGGGCCTTGCAGGTGTCCCACCCCCCCCAGCAAAACCCTATTTCGGGGCTGTTTTTCACAGATTTCTTTGTTTTCCCAGGAGAGCCAGAGCGGCTCCAGCCGGCCGCCCTGCAGCGCCTGGTCGCGCTGTCCCACGGCCACGGCCAGGAGTGTGGCTTTGTGCCCGACATCCAGCCGCCAGCAGCTGGCAGCACAGCAGCCCCGCTGGTCTGGGAGTGCGTGGCCGGCCACCGCTTCTCCTGGGGTGGCTCCGGGGTCCCCAAGAGCCCCTCCTGTGACCTGGCCCAGGGGTGCAGCCCCTCCCCGGGCGCTGGGCGCCGGCGTTCGCTCCGCAGGGCCACGCTGGGCTCCAAGGAGGCTGGAGAGGACAGAACAGCCAGGTCACCCCGTGGTGATGGGGATCAGGGCCAGGAGATGGGAGATGGTGACGGTGGTGGCACAGGTGAGCTCCTCCAGGTCACCTTTCTGCCCTCAGCTCCCCTTGATTGTCCCCACCTTCACCCCGCTCCCAGTTCCAGTTCCACCCTGGGTTCTCCCTAGGGTGGTTCGTTCCCCCTGGTTCTAGTTTTCCATCCACCCTGGGTTCTCCCAGGTTCCAGTTCCAGTTCCACCCTAGGTTCTCCCTAGGGTGGTTCCAGTTCCAGTTCCACCCTGGGTTCTCCCTAGGGTAGTTCCAGTTCCAGTTCCACCCTAGGTTCTCCCTAGGGTGGTTCCAGTTCCACCCTAGGTTCTCCCTAGGGTGGTTCCAGTTCCACCCTGGGTTCTCCCTAGGGTGGTTCCAGTTCCACCCTAGGTTCCACCCTAGGTTCTCCCTAGGGTGGTTCCAGTTCCACCACCATCCCAGCAGGATCTGCCCCAACCCCAGGTCTCTCCAACACCCCTGTCCTTCCCGACTCTCTACCTCTCCCAGCCCTTCCTCACCGCCCTCCTGTCCCCTTCCAGCCCCTCAGGTGTCACTGGAACCAGGGCCTGTGGCAGCAGCTGGCGAGAGGTGAGTGGTGGCCCCCACAGTCATCCATCCCCTGGTGATTTGTCCCTGTCTGACCCATCCCTGTGTCCCCAACCTTGGTCTGTGCTTGTCCAGGTCATTGTACAGCAGCTCCATCCCGGGGGATGATGCAGAGCCGGGAGCTGAGCCCCAAAAGGAAGAGGAGGAAGAGGAGGAGGATGAGGACTTTGCCAAGGATGATGACCTGGCCTACACGGATGACCTGCGTGATGAGAACTATCACCCATCCCTGGACAGGTGGGGGAAGCCAGGAGCTGGGAATAGTGTCCGTGTGGGGTTAAAATCAGGGATTTCTGGAGTCAAAGGGCATGGAATTTTGGAGAGGCATCTTCATCGTGTCTCACCTGGGGGAGGGTCTTCGCCATGTCCAACCCATGTCCAGTTGTGTCCAACCCTTGTCCTGCCATGTCTAACCCAGTCCATGACCAACCCATGTCAACCACGTCCAACCAGCTCATTCCCTGCCACATCCAACCCATCTCTCACCCCCTAAAGCCCCCAAAGCCCCTCACCCACCCCTCTCTGTGCCCCTGACAGCGACGCAGAGCCACAGCGACGCCAGGGCCAGCCCAGGGCTCGCAGGAAGCCCATCAAGGAGGAGCAGCCCCTGCTGGAGCAGCCCCTGCCCAGCCCTGGACCCTTGGAGGAGAAAAGTGGACGGGTCAGGTGAGTCACGGCAGCCCAAAGGTGAAGGGATGAGGGGAGGGGGTCAGAAGCATCATCCTGTGTGGTTGTTTTATTATTTTATGATATATATGATATTAAAAGGAAATGATATGTTAAAACTATAATAAAAGAATAGAAACGTGGAGAATCTTGACTCCATCTTTCAGAAGGCTGATCTATTATTTTATGATAGATATATTATATATGATATTGAAAGAAAATTATATGTTAAAACTACACTAAAAGAATAGGAACATGGAGAATCTCAACTCCATGTTTCAGAAGGCTGATTTATTATGATACATATGATATTAAAATGATATGTTAAAACTATACCAAAACAATAGAAACATGGAGAATCTTGACTCCATGTTTCAGAAGGCTGATTTATTATATACATATGATATTAAAATGATATGTTAAAACTATACCAAAACAATAGGAACATGGAGAATCTTGACTCCATGTTTCAGAAGGCTAAGTTATTATTTTATGATATATATGATATTTAAAGCAAATTATATGTTAAAACTATACTAAAAGAATAGAAAGGAAAGATTTTATTAGAAGGTTAGCAAGGAATAGAAAGGAGTGATAATAAAAACTTGTGGCTGACCAGAGAGTCTGAGACAGCTGGACTATGATTGGCCATTAATTAAAAACAACGACATGAAACTAATCAAAGATGCACTTGTTGCATTCCACAGCAGCAGGTAATTATTGTTTACATTTCCTTTCTGAGGCTCTTCAGCTTCTCAGGAGAAAAGTTCTTAGCAGAAAGATTTTTCATAAAATATTTCCATGACAATCTTGGGAGCGTTCAGTGCTGCTGGCCACGGGACGAGAGCTCTGTGTCCCCAGCGGAGGGGCTCCAACCCTCCCCATGACTCTGCTGGCTGCAGGGCAGAGATGTTTCTTGGCTTTTTTGGGTGCAGATGGGGGTTTGGCTCACAAACATCACTGCAGGGGCTTCCTGAGCCTGGTGTCACCCACCCTGTGCCTTGTGGGTGCTCAGGGAACAAGGAGAGGCAGTCAAAGCTGCCACGGAGGGGGATGAAGACCCCCTGAGCCAGACCCGCGGTGGGCACTGAAGCCTCCAAAAGACTGGAGATTTTTTGGAGCACCCCAAAATCCATCAATCCCACCACAACCTCCTCCACTGATGGATCCAAGGTTTCTCCAGCAGCTCTGTGGCCCAGTGTTGCCAGCTCTCCTTTCCAGGCACACAAAATTCAGTGTTTTGTACCAAAAAAAGCTTAAATCAGCCCTCAGGGCTTCACTGGGGCTTTGCACAAGGGAGGTTTGGTTGGGGCTTGCTCTGTGCACGGCCTCCGATCCAACACACCTCAGCTGGATGGATTTTCTCACACTTTGGACACAAAAAGGGGTAAAATCCCCCCTTTTTTCCTGGAATCAGCCACAACTCCTCCGTCTGCCCCATCCCAAGCGTTTCCCCAGGTGAGTGTTGTCCCGCGTAGCTTTGATTGATCCCTTTGGATCTTGCTTTTCTTTGGGACGCTGAATGCCCTCCCCTCTCCCAGCAGCTCCAGAACCACCCCAGATGTGGCTGGAAGAGGGATCACCCTTCCTGGAGACCCAATCCCAGTGAAGGTAACGTTGGAATTTGCTCTTCCCCTCTCCCTGGCAGCACAGATCCCAGGCTCCCAAATCCCATGTGAGGGTAGAAAAGTCTGTGTTCAATCTGGGCCGTTCTTTTTGGGAACAAAAGCAAATTAAATGTGAGGTTTTTCCTGATTTTTTTGGGGTTCTGCCCGATTTCCATCCCAAATCCCATGGCCTCCAAATATGTCCAAAGTTGTATCTGCAGGCTGGTGGCTTTTCTGAGGGGCTTGCAGCTCTCTGCCCTCTTGCAAAACCAAGCCTAAGCTTCAAGTCAAGCCTTTTTTGGGCTGAGCTTGGTGACACAGATCGTATTTTTAATCTTTTGGTTAATTTCCTCCCCCCCTCTTTTGTCACAGCAAGTTGAAAATGGGAGATAAAATCCTGGTTTATGAGCAAAGCTGGACCTCACAGATGTTAAGGGGGTTCTCATCTTCTCCGTTCCCCAGGTAAAGTCACCCTGAGCTGATAAAAAACCTGTTTTCAAGAGATTTGGGACAAATCCCCAGGTTGAACCCATGCTTGAGCACTGGCATCTCTCACCATCCCATTATTTCCCCTCCCCAAACCCCACTTTAATCCACTTTTTAATGGATCTTTCCTTAATTCCAGGGTGAGCCAGGAATAGCTGCTGTTTCCAGGGATCTATGGATGAATTATAGATCCAGCCAGGCTGGGAGCAAATTTCAGTGTCCTGGGGCACGTCCAAACCATGTGAAAAGGGTTTTGTAACAAGCAATAAAGAATTTATTCTTATTTTAAACGCCTGAAATGTGTTTGTTCCAGCGTGTCCTGCTGGTCCACAGGGTGGAAATGGAAGAAAAGCAGGTCCTGAGGGTGATTTAATGCGGGATTTCCTGGGGAATCTTGGCTCTGGGGACAGTGAGGGGACAGTGGGGGGACACCTGGCTGAAAATGGCTTTTTCCTCTTGCAGGCAGCCACGGGCGAGTGACAAGGATGTGGCTCAGATTGGCCCCAAGAGGATCAGGTACCTGAGGAAGAGGAGGGAAGGGGCCAGGGAAGCTCCCAGGAAGAGCAGGATGGGCAGGAGAAATCTCTGGAAGAGTTTTTTTTTGCTTTTTGCTTTGAATGATTTCACGGGTGGGGAAAAGGGAAGGTGGGTGAGGAGGAGGAGGGAGCTAGGGGCAGATCCGCATTCCAAAGCTTCTCCAACCCTCCTCCTCCTTCCTGATAAGGATTTTTTCCTGTGTTTTCCTTATCAGGAAGGCGGCAAAGCGCGAGATCCTCCTGTGTGACTTTGAAGGCTGTGGAAAAATCTTCTCCAACCGCCAGTACCTGAACGTGAGCAGCACCTGGGACGCCTGGGGAGTCTGGGTGGCGTCTCCTGGAGCTGGAATTGGGAGCTGGAGTTGTTTTTTTTTTCCCCCTGGCAGCACCACCAGAAGTACCAGCACGTGCACCAGAAAACCTTCACCTGCTCTGAGCCCACCTGTGGGAAATCCTTCAACTTCAAGAAACACCTGAAGGAACACGAGAAGCTGCACAGCGGTGAGAGGGGCATTTCCAGGGGGAAATTGCACCTCCCCGGTGTAATCCAGGTGTAATCCAGGATTACACACCCTCCTCTGGGAGTTACAACTCCCCTCTATGGATGGTGGCTCCTCTCAGGGATCACACCTCCCCGATGGATGACATTCCCACACTTTGTGTGGATTCCACCTGCTCCCATCAGATTCCCACCTTTCCCACCCCTGAGAGCTATCACTGCTTCCCTTTGCTCCCAAAATCTCTCCCTTATCCTCTTCATTCCCGCACTGGGAATTCTCCCAGCTCCCAAAGCACATCCTGATGGTTTTTCCAGGCTGGATCAGCCCCCGATCCCTTTCTTCTCCTCCCAGACAAGCGGGATTACATCTGCGAGTTCTGTGCACGCTCCTTCCGCACCAGCAGCAATCTGATCATCCACCGACGGATCCACACCGGGGAGAAGCCCCTCCAGTAAGTCCCAGTCCCATTTCCAACTTGCCAGTAAATCCCAGTCCCATTCCTGCAGCTCTGCTCAGGAATGCTCTTGCCACCCTTTTCAACCCAAAATCAGCTCCTCCAGCCAAAAGCCAGGCGGAGATTTCCTCCTGAGCTTTCTGCCCTTGGAGCTGGCTGTGTCCAGACCCAGCAGCTCCAGGGTGGTGTTTAATTAGGCACAGCTTAATGAGCTGAAACAGAACCCACGTCCAAGCCGTTCATGCCAGGAGGGCACTGGAGCTTCAACCCTGGCACATTCCAGCGCCGAGCATGGCAGGGCCGCTTCTCCCTGGGGTTTTTTAATTCCTTCCAAAATCCAAAACCTCCCCCAGGTGTGAGATCTGTGGCTTCACCTGCCGCCAGAAAGCCTCCCTGAACTGGCACATGAGGAAACACGACGCCGACTCCTTCTACCAATTCCCCTGCGACATTTGTGGCAAGAGGTTTGAGAAACGGGACAACGTCACCGCCCACAAGAGCAAGAGCCACCCCGGGGGGCTCCCCCAGCCCGAGGGGACCCAGCAGCAACCCCCGGAGCCCCCCGGGCCTGCGGAGGCCCTGGAGCTGCTGGGGGCTGTGCTGGGGACTGGGGGGGACACAGGGAGGGCCCCACTGGAGTTTGGGGTGGGGGGTGTTGGGGGGGATGCACCCCAAGGGCTGGGGAGGGGTGAGGGGGGGTCCTAGAGGGCTCACCCCCCCCTCCAGTTTGGGGGCTGGAGCAAAATCTGGGATGATGCTGGACCCTCCAGGTGCCAAAAATACATGGGACAGGCAAAATCCCAGTTTTTCAGCCAAATCCTAGATGAAATCCCAAGTTTTCAGCCAAATCCTAAACGAAATCCCAGTTTTTCAGCCAAATCCCTTTTTTTTTTTTTTTTGCCAAATCCCAGCTTCCCTCGAGCCCAGCATTATTGCCACAAGTAGATCCTCAATAAAGACTTATTTTGGGTAAAAGTGGGATTCGGTGTCAGATTTTTATGGAGAAAAAAAGATAGAAAAGTAGTGATATTTGGGTGGTTTGGACACAGGCAAATGGGTTGGAGAGGGGGCGGAGACACCAAAAACCCAGGAATCGGGGACCCAAACTGGGATGGGTGGGAGCACACATTTGAGCTGCGCCCCCAAACTGGGATGAGAGGCAATGCCCAGTGGGTGTGCCCCAAAACTGGGAGCTCCCAGTGCTTCAAGCTTCTCCTTTAAACTTTCATTTAAAAACTCTGATCTAAACCAGAATTTGGCCTAACAGATACTTGGAAGCTCCAAGCTGGGACCATTTAGTGAATTGCAAGCGCCCCCAAAACCCCTCAGTGCTCCACCCCAGCAGGCTGGGGACAAGGACATCTGTCTGTCTCCATCCCCTCCCAAGCAGCACCACCTTTTCCTCCTCTCTCCCAGCACCAAACACCCCCAAATTATTGCGTTTTAGGGTTGTTTTTTTTTGCACAGCAACTTTTATTTCCCCACTAACAGTGACAGGGCAAAGGACACGAACAGCAGCAGGGGGAAGGGCACGAGGGGAGTGGGCAAGATCACACCTGGAACACAGAACCCCCTCCCCAAACCCCCCCCAGCCCAGCTTTGGGGTGACCCCAAACATCCCAATCCCCCTGCTGGGATCCTGGCACTCCAGGGGCTCAGAATTTAGGGGGAGAGAAGGGGAGATGGAATGGGGGGGGACAGTGGCAGAGATGAGGAGGCAAAAAGGGACATGGGGGGCAATGGGGGGGGCTAGGAGGGAAATGAGGGGCAATGGGGAGATGGGGACATGAGGAGGGGGGACAATAGAGGAGAGAGGGGGTCACTCAGCGACAGCAGGACGGGCTTGGCCCTTTCCCCAGGGAGGACGGATGAGTCAGGATGGGATGGGTGAAAATGACCTGCAAAGCAACGGTGCCCAAATTGGGGGGGACACAAGACCCCTTCTCTCCACACGGCATTTTAGGGGCGAGGGGGGGACACAAAGCTTTGGCTACTATTCGAAGTAGGATGGGATCAGCCTCTCCCTGTTCCACGGGGCTCCAACTCCAAAGGAAAAAAAACCACAAAATGAACTCTACAGGGGTGTTTAACCAGCAATAAAACACAAAATGAACTCTACAGGGGTGTTTAACCAGCAACGGGGAGGAGGTGCTCAAGTAGCCCACCCCCTCACCAACCAACACCCCTAAGGAAGATTTCTGAGGGTAAAAAGACTCAAAAACTTTGAACTGCAACAGGGAAAAAAAAAATCCCCCCTGAACAGCCAAGGGTGGGATTTGGGAAGCAAAGGAAAACCTAAGGATGGCAAGGGGGAGAGAGAGGGGGGACACCACCGGCGAGCGGGGCGGGGGCTCAGCTGCAGAGGAACGGGAAGATCCTCTCGGGGAAGGCTCCAACTCCAAAGAAAAAACACACAATGAACTCTATAGGGGTGTTTAACCAGCAATGGGCGGGGGTGGGTGCTCAAGTAGCCCACCCCCTCACCAACCAACGCCCTCACCAACCAACGCGCCCCTGAGGAAGATTTCTGAGGGTAAAAAGACTCAAAAACTTTGAACTGCAACAGGAAAGAAAAAATCCAAGGGTGGGATTTGGGGTGTTTTGCTTGGAAGCAAAGGAAAACCTAAGGATGGCAAGGGGGAGAGAGAGGGGGGACACCACCGGCGAGCGGGACGGGGGCTCAGTTGCAGAGGGACAGCGAGGAGCCCACGTAGAAGAGCCAGAAGAACGGGAAGATCCTCTCGGAGAAGGCGGCGGTGAAGGTGAAGATGGGAGCCATGTTGTCGGCATTGTAGAACGCCACCCACCCTCCCTCGTAGTCCAGGTACACCCCGATCTTGCGCGGCCGCTCGCACAGCGACAGCGGCGTCTCAGGAGAGGTGAACGCCTGGTACTGATCCCAATTCTTGCCCTTCCAGTTGAGCCCCACCGCCCAGATGCCCTCCTCGGGGGCGAAGTCGACCTTCTCCTTGCGGCGCACGGACTCGCGAGCGGCGCCCAGCACCCAGCTCTCCCCGTCGCCCACCTCCACCTCCCAGTAGTGGCGGCCGGCGGAGAAGCCCTCGGAGGCCAGGACGCAGAAGGCGTAGTCAAAGCGCTTGGGGTGCGCCGGCAGCTCCTGGGGGGCCCCGCGCAGCCGCACGCTGCGCTTGTCCTCCGACAGCACCAGGTAGGGGTTGGCCGTGTCGGGGTCCAGGGAGAGCTCGCCTGCAGGGCAATGGGACGGGGGGGTGATGTGATTAATGCAAGAGCATTAATTGGATTAATACTGTTAATAGCTGTGGTGGTGTTGGCAGGGGTCTGAGGGTGAGGGAAGGGGGAAGGATGTTGGCGCTGTGTTTCAGGGGGCTTGATTTATTGTTTTATTGTATTGTATTAAATACTAAAATAAAAGTAATAATAAATTAAAAAATAAAAGTAATAATAAATTAAAAAATAAAAGTAATAATAAATTAAATAATAAAAGTATTATTTAATACTATTGTATTAAATAATTGTATTAAATAACACCATTGTATTAAATAATGATTTATTCTTTTATGATACTATTGTGTTAAATGATAATTAAATTATAATTAAATTATAAATAGATTATAATTAAATTATAAATAGATTATAATTAAATTATAATTAGATTATAAATAGATTATAATTAAATTATAAATAGATTATAATTAAATTATAATTAGATTATAAATAGATTATAATTAAATTATAATTAGATTATAAATAGATTATAATTAAATTATAACTTCTAAATAAATTCTAAATAAATGATACATTTAACTATATAGTTAAATTATTTAAGTATTAATTAATTCAATATTAATTATTATATAATTAAATTATATAAATAGACAGATAATTATAGATTTAATTATATATTTAAGTTATAATATATTGTATTAAAACTATAGTAAAAGAATAGAAGAAATTATTTAATCCAAAGGCTAGCTAAGATTAGAATTTTCTGTGCCCCAAACCAGAGGGGAAGGACCCAGGTGAGCCACCTGGAGCATCCTGAAGAGCCCACACACAACCCAAGCCCAGCAATTCCAACCACAACCCTTGGAAAAGGCAGGTCAGACTCCCCCAAAACCCCCAATCCCAGCAAATTCCCACATTATCTCTTGGAAAAGGGAAGTCACAGCCCCAAATCCCAGCCAATTCCATGCAAACCCCTGGAAAAGAGAGGTGCTATCCCAGTCCCCATGGCCTCACCTGTGTCGTTCTCCAGCTCAAAGCGCAGATTCTCTGTGGGAAGAGAAGGAAGGACTTGAAACCCCAGAACTGCCCAAGCCATGGGAATGATCCCAACTCCACACTCCCACACTCAAATCCCAGGGAAATCCCTTTTCCAACTCTTCCCTGGGATGAGGGAACGAGCCGGAGCTCTCCCAGCCAGCCCAGGGGGGAATTAGAGCCCGGCTCCATCCCAGCCCTGATCTTGGTGGATTTCCACGCGCGATCCTGGCTGGGAAAGCACTTTCTTTTCCAGGAAGGATCCAGGCTCACCCTTGAATTCCAGCAGCACTTCCTTGAGCACCGCGCTCTTCTGGGAAAAACTCTTCAGCTTCTTCTCCAGCTCGGAAAAGACGGGCTCAGGCTTGAGGAACATCCAGCTCTCCAGGCTGAGGAGACACGCGAGTCAGGGACCCAAAAAACCAAGGAATTCCCCCCGGGAAGGGTGGAAATGCCAGCTCCAGCTCAGAACCTCCAGGTTCACCCAGCTCGCTCACCTGCTGCCAGCCGGGACGACGCCCTGGAAAGGGAAGAAAACCCAAGGAATTTGTTAGGATCAGCATCTCTCTTATCTCAAGAGATCTCAAAATCCTCCCCAGAAACTGGGAGGATCTCATGAAGGGACTTTTGTCCCCATAAAGGTATTTTTGCATCTATAAGTGGAATTTCTCACCCCATTAATAGAATTTTTTAACCCAATAAATTTATTTCCCCAATAAATAAAAATTTTGACCCATAAATGGAAATTCTTGCCTACATAAATGGAACCTTTTTCCACCCCATAAAAACAGAGGACTTTTTTGTCCCCATAAATGGAATTTTCACCCCCATAAATAGGTTTTGTCCCTCTAATTAGGATATTCCCCCGATAAATAAATAAATATTTTGACCCATAAATGGAAATTCTTGCCTGCATAAATGGAACCTTCTCCCCCTTTCTTCACTCCTTTTTTGTCCCCATAAACAGAATTTTCATCCCCACAAATAGGTATTTTTGCCCAATACATGGGATTTCTGTCCATGAGTGGGAATTTTTGGAGACACACAACAGAGTCCCACCTCGCCAGGTGTGTTTCCTGCGCCACTGTCCCCGCCCTGCTCTGCCAGGAGCTTGTCCAGCTGGGCAATGTCCTCGGCCAGCCGGGCCACGCTCTCGTCCCTGCGGCGCCCGATGTCCCTCTCCAGCTCCTCCAGCCTGGAGAGCAGCAGCTGCTCCTTCTCCTCCAGGAACGCCCGCAGCTCCTTGCACTCGGCCACGATCTTCTGCCTCTCCACCTCCGTCTGCTTCTGCAATTCCAGGGGGGAACATCCCTGTGAGGGCAGATCCCCGGAGCCACCGAGCTCGGGGAGAGAATCTCTGGGGGCAAGGGGAACCCAAATCTCCACAGGCAGGAAATCCCCAGTGAGACTGAACCCTCATTCCCATGGGCAAAGGGAACCCAAATCTCCAGAGCTAGGGAAATCCCCAGTGAGACTGAACCCTCATTCCCATGGGCAAAGGGAACCCAAATTTCCAGAGCTAGGGAAATCCCCAGTGAGACTGAACCCTCATTCCCATGGGCAAGGGAACCCAAATCTCCACAGGGCCCAATCTCCAGGGGGAGAACTAGGGGAAATCCCCAGTGAGACTGAACCCTCATTCCCATGGGCAAGGGGAACCCAAATTTCCAGAGCTAGGGAAATCCCCAGTGAGACTGAACCCTCATTCCCATGGGCAAGGGGAACCCAAATCTCCACAGGCAGGAAATCCCCAGTGAGACTGAACCCTCATTCCCATGGGCAAAGGGAACCCAAATCTCCACAGGCAGGAAATCCCCAGTGAGACTGAACCCTCATTCCCATGGGCAAGGGGAACCCAAATCTCCAGAGCTAGGGAAATCCCCAGTGAGACTGAACCCTCATTCCCACGGGGATGAGGAACCCCCCAGGTGGGACCAAATTTATTTCCAGAGCCAGGAAATGCCCTGAACCCTCCTGGATGGGGGCTCTGGGACCCCCAGCACTCATCAGCAGCTCCTCACTGGGATTCCCATGGGGAACGGGAACGCAAATTTATTTTCCCAGCCAGGAAATGCCCAGGTGAGACTGAACCTTCGTGGCTGGGGGCTCTGGGACCCCCAGCACTCACCAGCAGCTCCTCGCTCTGCCTCTCCCGCTCAGCCTTGGCCTCCTCACGCCCTTTCCTCAGGGAGCTCAGGTGCTCCTGGGGCACCTCCTGAAAGCACAACAACAGATCCCTTGGGAATTCTTCCCCGAGGGCCATCAGGAGGGAAGGGCTGCTGCTGTTAAAATGGTCAAATTCACCCAATCTGGGGTTTTTTTTTTTGGAGATGGAACCAGCAGCTGCCCTGACCAACCAAACCACCAAACTTCATCCCAACAAGCCTAAAAACTGAAAAAAAAAAAAGTCAATTAATTTTATCTGTCTGTGAGGAAACAAATGCCCTGGTCCCACCCCCATCCTCCTCCCAGGATCACCTCCCACATTCTCCCTCCTCAAGGTGCCCCAAAACTGGGTTGGACTCCCCCCCAAGAGGAGGAACTGCTGCCTCTGAACTGCTCATTAAATCATTAATTATTAATTAATTAAGCTCATCCTTATTTAAGTAGTTTGACCTCCACGGAGGGCAGAGAAGCCCCTGCAAACAGCAGCTGGCCCTGGGGGCAAATGAATCTACTTATTTTATAACTAAAACCCTAAATAAAAGGATTTTGACTGTTAAGAGCCAGAAGTTGCTGGGTTTGGAATTTATCTGTGAGATTAAAGCAAGTATCAGGGCAAAAAAAGAGAAGGGAGGATCTCAGCAGCAACCAATTATCAAGCACTCATAAAAGTAGGGTAACGAGGGGGAAAAAAATCCCAAGGGAGTAACAACCTTGATCTACCCAAGGACGTTTGCGTCCCGAAAAAAAAAAAGGACAAAATCCCAGATTTAGGGCGGGGGGGGACAGCCCCAGCGCCCCCGGAAGAGGAACCACGGCAGTTCCGGAACAAAAGCCCCTCTGAAAGGATTTAATCAGCACAAATAATTAATATGCGGTGGTTAATGATGCCACAATCCCCTCCCCTGCTCCCTCCTCCTCCTCCTGCTGCCGCTGCGCAACGACATCGGCTCCGTCCGGCATCTTGGGTCCCTCTGGTTCCCGGAATTCCGAGGCCTGCCCACCCACACCGAGCCCCTGGGGTTTTACAATCCCAAATTAACCCCCGCTGCGATCACGACTCGCCCCATATCGCGACACAGCGGAGCCCCAGCGCTGCGGGGGGGGCGCCGTTTTCGTTCTGCGTCATTCCATAGGGATGGGAGGGGGGGGACAGGCGGCTCCTGGAGGAGCCAAGCGCCACTTCCAGCCTGATCCTGGATCGGCATCAGGGATTAAATAACGCTCCGCTCCTCCTCCCCGTTCCCAGCTCGGTCCTGCATTTCGGGGCGCTGGCGAGATTTCGCACTGAGGTGGGGACACCCCCTTTTCCCAGCACTGTCCCAGTTCATCCCAGATGGAGCTCGCACCCCACATCCCGGGGGGGGTCTGTGTTTTGGGGTGATTCGGGTCCTTCTGCATCTCCCAAATTCTGAAAGGAGCGCCCAGCTGGGCAGGGGATCCCCCCGCGGGATTCACACAGCCTGGAGGGGCCTTTAATGCACCCCAAAAATGGGGGGGACCGGGGGCTCGTTTCTGTGTTCCCATTGGAACTGGGGGGTCCCAAAGGAGGAGGGAGTCCCTGATGGGGAGCAGTCCCTGGGACACCCCAACCCCGTGAGATCTCCTTGGGGTGCTCCCCATCTCCTCCCTGCCCTGTCCGTGTCTTGGCGTGATTCGGGTCCTTCTGCACACCCGAATTCTGGAAGCAGCGCCTAGCTGGGGAGGGGAATCCCCCGTTGGATCCACACATTTGGGGGTCCCCACACAGCATGGGGGACTGGAGGCTCATTTCTCTATTCCCCGTGGAACTGGGGGATCCCAAAGGAGAAGGAGGGAGTTCCTGGGGCACCCCAACTCCGCGACATCTCCTTGGGGTGTTTCCCCGTTTACTGCATCCCCCATTTCTCAGGGGTGTCCAGCACCACAAAAAAGATCCGGCAGGGGTCTCGGCTGGACCTCACTGCTCCCCAACAGCCCAAAAAAGACCCGGGAGGGGTTCTCACTGCCCCCCAACACCCCGAGGGGGCTCACAGTGCTTTTCCCCTCCGGGGAAAGGGTCCCGAAGCCCCGCAGCCCCTCCAGCATGGGACTCCTCCCCCCGTTGTGAGGGGGGATCCCGGCACTGACCTCCGCGGCGTGGGCCGCCTCCTCGGCGGGCAGCACCGTGTGGGCTCGGTGCTCCCGGGACAGGTGACACACCACACACACGGCCCGCCGGTCCTGCACACAGTACAGCCGCAGCGGCTCCCCGTGCCGCGGGCAGCGCGGCGGGCCCGGCGGCCCGGCCGGGGCGGCGGCGGCGGGCAGCGGCGGCGCGGGCGGCCCCGGCGGCGGCTCGGCGGGGCCCGGAGGCAGCCCCAGCTGGCGGACGATGTGCACGATGTTGCCGAGGGAGCGGTTGGGGCGGAAGAGGCGCTGCGGCACCGGCTCGCGGCACTGCGGGCAGCACAGGCGCCGCGCCGAGTCCTCCCAGCACTGGGTCACGCAGGCGCGGCAGAAGTTGTGCCCGCACTCGGCCACCAGCACCGGGTCGTTGAAGTACTCCAGGCACACCGGGCACGTCAGCTCGTCCTGCAGGCTCCGCGCGGCGCTGCAGGGCGCGGGCGGCGCGGAGGGGGGCCGGGGGCGCCTCCATGGCGGCCGCGGGGCCGGTGACGGCCGCGCGGCCGGCGGCGGTGCCGGTCGTGGCGCCGGTGCCCACAGAGAGTCCCCGAACGCGGAGCGTCCGCTCCGCACGGCTCCGGCGCCCCAACTGCCGGCCGAGGGGCGGTCCCGGGCCTGCGCCGAGGGAAGGGACGGGGCTGCGCCTGCGCGGGAGGGCAAAATAGGCGTGGTTTGCGCTGTCTGTAATGAGGTGGGCGTGGTCAGGCTCTCCTGGTATATAATGAGCGCGGGCAGAGGGCGTGGTGTTGGGTGGGGGTGTGGCTGCGCTTGCGCAGTAGCCAGAGGGCGGGGCAATGGCTGTGAGGGCCCACAGGAGCGGCCTGCGGGCGGCTGAGGAGTCTGGGGGCCGCTGGGGGGTTCGGGGCCATCTGACAAGTGTTAGAAATTCGCTCCGGGAAGCTGAATTCAGGGAAAAATTATTCAAAACCTCCAGACGTACAAAAACGACCCCAAAACCACCATCAGCCGTTTCCTAGGGGATTTTGGGATTTTTACATCCCTACTGGGAGCAATCCCTCCTCCATGTGACAGATGCAGAGCACAACAGCGCCATTTTCCTGCTTCTCTCTACGTTTCCTCACTGTCCGTGGCGAGATTGGTTTCGGGGGGGAAACATTTTGTCACTGTACGATGGAGAACGGGAATAAATCGGGATTAAAAATTTAATTCGGGGTCACAGCGGAACTGCCCTCTTCCGAAATGGCGGCCTCGGCTTCAGGCAGGGCGCGAGGGAAAATGGCGGCGGCCTCGCGCTCCCCATTGCCGCCCACGCGGCCCGGCTCAAGATGGCGCCCGCGACCTGAGGGCCCGGCCGCCATCTTGGGTAAGGGCAGCCAGGCCCTCAGGGCCCAGTCGGGGGGCCAGGCCTGCGAAGCGGGGACGAGGAGAAAACGACGTTTTGGCCAGATTTGCTGTAAAATCTTGGATTGCTCACTTCAAACATTTGATTCTGTCCCCAAATTGATTTTTTTTGGGTTTAGGATGGAGAATGTGATAATGGAACCCAGTCAAGCTATTCCCTTTTATGAGCCGTTCTGAGGATGCAAAATGAGACATTAACACCAAATTCCCCAAAATGTTGCCGTGATATTTCTCAGGAGTTGGTTTTATTGTGTATCCAGGCCCTCAGAAAGGCTTTCCAAGGTGTTATTAGAGAAAAAAAAATATTTATGACCATGTCTTCTATTTATCATTCAGGGTTCACCTGCCCCCTCTGGAGACTTGTCCTGGCTGGGGGAATCTCCAGCTTTATTATTTTATTTTATTTTATTTTATTTTATTTTATTTTGTTTTATTTCCAATATTAACCTCCTCATTCTCTTGCCACAGCTTGATTTGATTGCCCTGCACTGCACAGTGCTGCCTGTGGCTAAATAATAATAATAATAATAATAATTTTTTTTTGCAAAGTGGTTTTGTTCTTTTTACTTTCTGCCCTGACTCGCAGCTCTTGCCGCCAGAGGGCCTCGGCCATTGTGCACAGCCCTTTTCTGCCTTTTCCCCCAGCTCCTTCCCCTTTTTCCTTTTCTTTCTTTTTTTTTTTTTTTAATTCCTTCTTTCCTTCCTTTCGTTCTTACGTAAACAAAGAGACACAGGTGTCCACGAGGTGCGGGGCTCCCAGTTTATTCCTGCCCTGTGCCAGCACCTCCTGCTCACCGTGAGCATCTTCATCCCCTCCATCCCCTTCTCCCACCTGCTGGCAGCACAACACCCCTTGATTTTCGTACCAGAACCAGCCCTGATTCCCCCACCCTTCCCTGATGGAGCCAAGTGCCGTTTCCCTTGGGAATCGGCTCCTTCTCCCCCAGGTTGTCCCTTTCTTGGGGTCTCGACTGTAGCAGGTGCAAATATTCACCCATCGCTGTGGGGAGACACCAGGGCAGATAAATCCCACCCTGCGCCATGACAGAGCAGTGTCACCCACCCCAGAGCCCTGCCAGTGTCACTTGGTGTCCAAGACAGGTTTTCCCTCAGTTGCTGTCGGAACTCAGCGCATCCCTCTGGGTGTCCAGAGCGGCCGGGACCCCTGCAGGGGGCTCAGAGACCCTGGCACACAGCCCAGAACGCCTGTGGGTTTGATCACGACCCGTAGAGCAAATTACCAGCTTTGCATGAAGGCCTGAAAGCCACAGAAGTTCAAGTAATATAATAATAAAATTATCACAAGGTGAAAATTAGATTTGGGGTTTTTAGAATAGGGATTCTGGGGACAAGATGGAGGGACTTGGGTGTGTCCAGCCTTTCTTCTTCTTCTCTACCTCCATCTTCTACTGTGATGTTGGCACTTAGAGATTGGTTTAGAGTAGAAACTCACTGTCTAACATAGGAGATAGGTATTGGGAAGTAATTGTAAACATGTTATACGTAGTTTGTGGTGTAAAGAGATAACACCACCCTGAGGGCAGTCAGAGTGCCTGTGGCTGTCCTGCTGAGCGGACCTCAGCTGGGCAGGAGAAAAATTTTATAGGTAAGATACAATAAACAACTCTGAGACTAAGAACTGAAGAACTGCGATTCATTCTTCGAACGTGCAGGCCGAAACAGAGACTTTTCACGTGTCTCGGGGCTGCGATAAACTGCAACGTCCCGAGAAGCTGTCTCTCCACATCCATCGCGCCGAGGAGCCTCTTAGTCCTTAGGGCTCCTTGCTGCTGCGAGCTCCAGGCGTGTCCCCAGCGAGCTGTGTCCTGGCCAGCGGCGAGGGCCCCGCCGCCTTGGGGAGGTGGCTGCGGCGGTGCTTGCCGAGATGTGACCCCTGGCTGAACGCCTCGCCACACTCGGGACACTTGAACGGCTTCTCCCCCGTGTGAACGCGGCGGTGCCGCTCCAGGTGCGACGCCCAGGCAAATCCCTTCCCGCAATCATCACAGGTGTAGCTCTTGTGCTCAGCATGGCCGCGCTGGTGCACCAGGAACAGCGGCGCCTCCCCGAAGCGCTTCCCGCAGTCGCCGCACTTGTAGGGCCGCTCCGGCGAGTGCGTCTTGCGGTGCTGCAGCAGATGCGCCTTCTGCGTGAAGCGCTCGCCGCAGCTGCCGCAGGGGAAGGGCCGCTCGCCCGTGTGCACGCGCCGGTGCCGCTCCAGGTGCGAGGCCCACACGAAGCCCTTGCCGCAGTCGCCGCAGCGGTGCGAGTGCTCCCGGCCGTGGCACCGCTGGTGCCGCGCCAGTGCCGCCCCGCCCGAACAGCTTCCCGCAGTCGCCGCAGCGCAGCGGCCTCCTGCCAGGTGCGTCGTGGCGGTGCCGCGCCAGGTCCGAGCTCTGGCTGAAGGTCTTCCCGCAGGCCGGGCAGCGGTGCGGCCGCTTCGCCGGGCGTGGCTGCGGCGGTGCTTGGCCAGGTGCGAGCCCTGGCTGAACGCCTCGCCGCACTCGGCACACCCAAAAGGCTTCGCCGGTGTGCACGCGGCGGTGCCGCTCCCAGGTGCGAGGCCCACACGAAGCCCTTGCCGCAGTCGCCGCACTGGTGGGGTTTGTCGGCGGCGTGCCCGCGGCCGTGGGCCGCCAGCTCGGGCGGCGGCGGCGGCGCTTCCCGCAGTCGCCGCGACTGGTGCGGGCGGTCGCCAGCGGCGTGGTGCGGCGGTGCTGCCGCAGGTGCGAGCTCTGGCTGTAGGTCTCGCCGCACTCGGGGCAGCCGAAGGGCCGCTCGCCCGTGTGCACCCGCCGGTGCCGCTCCAGGTGCGAGGCCCACGGGAAGCTCTTCCCGCAGTCGGCGCAGCCGAACGGGCGCTCCCGGGCCGGTCCTTGTCCGCTCGGGCGTTTGGCACGGCCGAGCTTGGGGAGCATGGTGGGTTTGGGGGGCACGGCTTTGTCCGGGCGCTTCGCTTTGCGCCGGTGGGAGCCCAGGGGCTTCTCCCGCTCCAGAGTGTGGGATGAGTGCCCAGCACTGCTCTCTGGTGCTCCTTTCTCCACTGCTTTTTCACTCACCAGCCCCTGAGCTGCTGGGAAAGGGGAGAAACAGGATTTAAAATAAAGGAGTAACAACAGTTTCCTTAAAATGCTCCCCTAGCTGCTGGGAGGGGAGGTTTAAAATAATGGAGTAACAACAGGATTCTCCTTAAAAATGTCACTTTTTCACTCACCAGCCCCTGAGCTGCTGGGAAAGGGGAGAAACAGGATTTAAAATAATGGAGTAACAACAGGATTCTCCTTAAAAATGTCACTTTTTCACTCATCAGCCCCTGAGCTGCTGGGAAAAGGGAGGAGGAAAAGGGGAGGGCGTGGCCCTGGTTGGAGCAGGGGTAGGATTAAAAACAATAGAGCAGCAACAAGATTCCCCCTAAAAATCTTGTTCTCCCAAGGAGGAGGAAGAGAGATCCAACAAGGAGCTGATCCCAGTTTGAGCTGGAAATGTGGAGATGCCAAGGGGCACTCCAGTGCCAGAATTTTCAATTTAAATTAGGAGAGATCAATAACATTTTCCCGAAGAAAAATAATTAAGGAAAGAGCTGGGGCTTGGGGAAATCCCCCTGGAAACTTGCCCAGATCCCTCTGCCCCTCTTCCCAAACTGTTTTGCTTGGCGCAAGGAAAGGACAGGGGAATGTACAACAAGAAAAGAGATTTTTGGGGCGTCCTTACCCAGGGACATGAGGGTCTCGTAGCTCTCGTGCATCACGTCGAGGTACAGAGCCTTCTGCCGCGGATCCAGCAGCACCCAGGGCTCCATGGCAGAGGGAACAACGCACGTTCCTCCCTCGGGGCTCCCCAAAATCCCCTGCAGGGAGGAGAAACCCCTTGAAATCGAGGAATTCCCCCACACACACACAGTGCTTCCCGCTCGAGGTTTCACCCTTTTCCTGCGGTCACCTCGGGGAATGCTGAGTTTCCACAGCCCCTCCGTCCTGAGCAGGGGGGACAGGAGGGTCCCCGCTTTGCCCCCGCCGTTCTGGCAGACCCCATCCCGCAGCATCCTCCTCTTCCTCCCGCTCCCCGGCAATCAGCGGCGGGGCTCTGGGGGCTGCATGCAGGAGCATCCCCACCCCTGCGGAGCCCGGGGCCCCCTCTCCATCCTGCCTGTCCCTCGTCCCTTCCGCAAAGGAGCCCCCGCTGCCGGCTCCATCCCCGCTGGGAGCCGACCCGCATCCCCGCTCCCCCTTTTCCCCGTTACCTGCTTTCGTCCCCGGCTTCCGCGGGGTTTTTCCCCGTGAGAAGCGTGCGGAGGGAGGGGGCGATGCCCAGACCCCCCCTTGCACCCCCGGAGCCGCCCCCAGCAGAACACAATGGAGGCGACGCCGAGCGCGGCTGCGGAAGCCCGGGCGGGTATCCGGGCGGGAGCGAGGAGAGGCTGAGCAGCAGCTCCGCTTAGCCAGAGCCCTCTAGAGGTAACGCGGTCCCAAACCCATCCCCAAACCTCCTACAATCCCTTTGGAACCGCGGGAACGCGCGGCAGCGGCGCCCCCCTGCTCCTCCTGCTCCTGCCCGTCCGCCCTCGTTGTGCCCCCGGGCTGGTACCCACAGGGTTCGGGGGAGCTCCGCCGGGAAGATTGGGACGGCAGAAGCCGGATGGATCGTTTGTTGGGAAGGGTTTTGCTGGGATCCCTCCCCCTAGGTGAGAGAGGGCGCGCTGCTGGTTCGCAGTGGAAGAAATTCGTGTTTTCCACCTAGAAAAATAGCCCCGACGGTGTTTTCCTGGTGAAAATAAGTGGGTTTTCTCCCCTCAAAACTCCAGATGAGCTGCTTATCACCATCCCACGAATAAAAACTCCTGCCTGGGAGGAGGAGTTCATTTCTTGCATTTATTTCTTGAATTATGGCCCCAGTAATAAAAACCCACTAATAAAATCTCCTCCCTGGGAGAAAGAGTTCATTTCTTGCATTTATTTCTTGCATTATGCCCCCAATCCCAAAAGCGTTGCCTCAGAGTTGCACAAGTGCGTGCACCAGGTGTATCCAGGGAATCCTCTGGCCAAGCAGGAAATTATGGACAAGAAAATGCTTTGAAAGCATATTTTTCCTCACCAGGACCTGCCCAGGGCTCTCCAACCTGTGCCTGCCGGCCCAGAGACTCATTAGGGCTAATTATCTCATTAATAAATCGACACGGGGTTTTCCCTCCTGGTGCTTTACATAATCTCAGTCCCTTTTCATCTCCGCAGGGAAACGCTCCCAGGTGAGCCCATTCCAGGTGCCCTCCAACACACTCATGATGCCCCACACGTGTGGAATGAAATCCCACTTCTTTCTTTTTTTTTGTTTTGTTTTTTTTTTCCCAACCTTAAAACCAGAAAAGAGCGATTTGGAAAGAAATCCCCATCCCTTCTCCCGCCCTCCGATTCCCGGCCTCGTGATGCAACCGGTGCCAGGCTGAAACTCACCTTCCCGTGACCTTCAGGGAATTCAGCAGATATCAGCAGGAAGATGGGAGGGGACAACTTTTGCAACCGGTGGTGGATTGTTGATGCCCCGAAAATGTCGATGTCGCCATCACTGAGGTTGATCCCAAAGCAGCTTGCTGGAGCACGCGTTAATCCAGGTTTTATCAGGGCAATGTGAAATCAGCTCCCTTCACTCCAAACTCTCTGCTCTTCCTGGGTCAGTTTCACTGTGTAATCCCCAAATCTCTCAGGATTTGTTTTTCCAAGTGTGGTTTTGGAAGTTTGGTGTTGACACCCCGTGGGGGAACAACCAGCGAACCACAAATCATAAAACATAAAGCCAGACCCAAACCGAGAGGGTTTTTCCCCCAAAAAATGATAATTTTACTTTTTTCCAATCCAGCTGGTGGATTATCTTAAATGGTGATATGCTCCAAGACAAAAAAAAATTCAAGAAAAACCTTCAATCCCTCAGTTTATCTTAGAAGTAAACATCCCAAAGGTGTTTGTCACCCAATTTTAACCAAGACAGCACAGTGACACCTATTGGGAAGGAGTCAAGAAGCCACCAAGGACCCCAAAAACATCCTCTGACTCGTAAGATTGCATCATTCCATCGTGAGCCTCCCCACCCTGGGGGATGTACCACCTGAACCTGAACACATATAATCTCGTAATGTAATGACTTGGGACACCGAGTCATTAATAAAACTGCAAACATCCCTTCAACAGCCCTGAAACTGCTGCTTAACCAGACTGTGACCACCACCCTGCCTCAAAGGGGCCAGGCTGTGCTCTGACTCTGTGGTTTTAAGCCGATTTTCTGTATTCGTTGCATTTATTGTGATTTTTCTATTAAATTGTAACTATGACTTAAAATCTCTCACAAGGGATTTGTGTGGGGCTGGTTTGCCCCCGCTGGTTTGCCCTTCAAACCAGCACAACCAGGAGCATGGCACTGGGGATCCTGCAGAAACCACAAAAATACCACCACAAACCACCAAAAACCAAAATTCTGGGCAAAACCCACATCGTGGCATTGGGAATCCTGCAGGAACCACAAAAATACCGCCAAAAACAACCAAAAAAAACAAAATTCTGGGCAAAACCCTCCAAAATGCTCCCTAAATTTTTTTGACCGAAAGTTCCATCATCCTGAGATGTTTTATGATCATATTTAGTGAAACCTCACAGTGTTGTGGTGATTGAGCAGGATGAAATATGGTGAGAGCCCCAGGCAGGAGCTCTCGGTCCAAGAATGGAGAGAGTTTATGGTGCTTTGGCAAGTCCAAGGTCTCCATTCTGGAAAAATACTGGTCTCATTTCTAGGAAAAATACCCAGTTTTTGCCGTTTCAGTGAAGTTCTGGATGATCTTTAAGGTCTGCTTTGCACCCAAACAATTCTTCATTTCCTCTGCCATAATGGAGGCAAGATCAAGGCAAAATTTTGAACACCAAAGAGCATCCAGTAGATGAATTTTCCCCAGAAATGCTAATTTTCACCCCTGAAATCATATTTTGAAGATCTCCCGGGTTCAGAAAGATGTCCCTGATGATTGAACAGATTTCAGCGGTCTTTGTGCAATACCAGGAAAAAAAAACCCCAGACATGATTGTTCCCTTCTGGGAAATTGCTGCCTCTGGAGGAGCAGGGTGCGGTCACCATGTCGAGTAAACATGGTACACCCCAAAACTTGCAGTGGACAGCTGACTTTGCTCCAGTGAGTAAAGGGGGACAAAAAAAAAAAAAAAAAAAAAAAAAAACCCCAGGAGAGGAAACTGACTCCGCTCAATTTCTGGTTCTCCTTCTGATGACAAACCACACTTCGCTCCCTTCCGGGCTGCACTGATTGGCAGAGGGTTTTTTGGAAGCACCAGATTGCCTTTTTTTTTTTTTTTCTCTTAAGCTGGGGTATAAAATGAATTGCAATCTCAGCAGAGGTTTCATCTTCCTCCTGGAGCGATGACTGGGACTGGTGAGTGATTTCTCCCCTCGAATCCTGAGATCTCAGTGGGCTTTTTCCTGGATTTCTTTCATCTTTGCTGTCTGGGTTTGGTGCTTGGGTTCCATCTCTTTGCCAGGTCTCCCTTTTTCCAGCTGGGCTGTTCCATGGCCACCTGGAGGTCCAGGCACCTTCCCAAAGAAAATCTCCTTTTGGGAAGGTGGGGATTCTCCACATCTTCCCAAAGAAAAGCACCTGATGGAAGGTGGGGATTCTCCACATCTTCCCAAAGAAAAGCACCTGATGGAAGGTGGGGATTCTCCACATCTTCCCAAAGAAAAGCACCTGATGGAGGTGACACCTCCAAGAGCTGGTCCCAGGATATTTGCTCTGATCTCCAAACAGGATGTCCCAAACGGTCCACAGGTTTTTTCCCAGGTCAATCCAACCTTATCCTACTGTTAACAGTAGTCGGTGTCTTGATCAGCTCAAGGGGCTGTTGAAACACCTGCCTCAGATGTTGGATGATAAAGGCTCCAAGGTGGATTCCTGACAGATCCGCCCCAGTTCTGGGGCTACTCCAGAAAAATAAAAAAACAAACCACAATTTCCAGGCGTTTTCAAGCAGTAAAAATTACCCAAAGTAGGGTTTCCAAAGCTTCTTTTGTTTTTCCCTGGAAGAAGATTGGCAGCACTCAGGAGAAGGAAAAGAAAATGAAAGTTGCTCTTTATTATTTTGAAAAACAGAAACCAAAACTAGGAAAATCCCAAGGCAGGGGGGAGAGGGGGAACGGGTGACAGGAGGGGACAGAGTTTGGTTCTCAGCCCAAATTTTCTTCCACTGTGAAAATGTTAAATAACCTTGTGTCTGTTCTGGTGGAAATGGTCATTTTGGGTCTGCTTGCTGCTCCCTGTGGGCATCTCAAAGACACAATAATTTTAAAGGAGAGGATTTTAAATTGGGAGGGATTTTTAAAAGGAGGGGATTTTAAAGGAGAGTAAAATTCTCTTCTCTAAAATGAAGTAGAAAAATTTTAATTAGGGAATTTTAAAGAAGATAAATCCCATCTCTCTTCATCCGTCCAATTCATCCACCTTTCTGTGAAATTTTGTCTCCAGCTCTCCTGTCTGTGCAAGTCTCCATCAGATCCATCTGCCCAATCCTGTCTTTTCCCTCCACCCTTCACATAAAAACTCCCCAAATTACCCAGGTGTGGGAAAGGTCACCGGGAACAACGAGGTGCCTCGGTTCTTTGCACGAGTGACACTAATTACTGTTCTTGAAACTTTGGGGCTTATTCTAAGATCAGAGTCATTCTGGGAACTCACCACAACAGCTGTACGAACAGAACATGAATTTGGAGAACCAAAAAATCATCTATGGGCTGATTTCTCTTAGAAGATGGGAATTACCCTCACTGACACCTCCTGACACCTTCCACGGTGGACCTGCTCCAGCCAGGAGTTTCACAACCACCCCAGTTCCTCTTTTTAGGTCTTGGGTGCCAACAAAGTTTGTGCCAACGCCGCGTTGTTGCCTTCCCTCCCCTTCTTCCCTCCCCAGCCGTTTTCCAGATCCTCCTGCTGGCGGGTCTGCTGAGCGCCCAGCGCTTCCCGTGCTTTCCCGAGTATTGTCTCCACGACCAGGACTACGAGGAGCTGCTGCAGATTGTCCGCGATGGGCTGGAGCCCGCGGCCCGCCCGGCGCACGTGGTGGTGGTGGGCGCGGGGATCGGCGGGCTGACGGCGGTCAAGCTGCTCCGCGACGCTGGGCACAAGGTGGGCATCCCACGCGGCTCTCCCAGGCTCGTTTTCCTCCTCTACGAGCCTTCCAGGGAAAAGGAAATGCGGTGGTTCAACCACTGAAGGAAGGGAAGATTTGTCTCCAGTAATTTCCCCTGATATTCGTTCCTGCTAATCAAACGAGTCCTTTGCGATCTGTCTTTAGGGCAGCGGGAATTCCAGGGGTTTCCAAACCATCCCACGGCGCCCATGAGTCTCAGAAAGGGTTTGCAAGGCACATGGGGACAGATTGGTGCTGCTTTCAGAGCCCCAAAATCCTGAACCACCACAAACACCTTCTTACCAGAGCTGGTGTCCAAATGCAACCCAGGAATCAGGAAATGAGAAACTGCCCTGTAGGCAGAGGTGTCTTGGCCAACAGAGAAGAGTTTGGATCTACAGGTGCTTCATTTGCCACCTGAAGGGGATTTGTCCCACCCTCTGGACCTCGTTTTGGGGGTGTTTCACTTCAAACAAGCCATTTCCCAAACACTTCCAACCTCCACCCAATTTTTTCTAGGTCACCATTTTGGAAAGGAGCAGCTGGGTCGGGGGGCGGATCCGGACGTACCGGCCCGAGGGACAGGACTGGTACGTGGAGCTGGGAGCCATGCGCCTGCCAGGCAAGCACAGGTGAGGGCGTGTCCACCCCCGTGGCCAGGTGAGGGCCCAGCCCAGTCTGGGGGGCAGATCATCCCCAGTGCTTCCCTGGGGTCCAGGATTTGTGCCAAGGGGACAAATGCTTTGGGGGCAGAGCTGGGGGGTTGGTGGCTGGCTCTTGGCGCCATCACTCTGCCCTTTTTCCAGGCTGGTCCGTGAATTCATCCGCCAGTTCAACCTGAAGCTGAACCCTTTCATCCAGAGCGACAACAACACCTGGTACTTCCTGAAGGGAGCTCGGGTCAGGGCTGAGGAGGTGAACAGGAACCCCGACGTCCTGAATTACACCGTGAAGCCGTCGGAGAGGGGCAAGAGCCCCGTCCAGCTCTACCGGGAGGTCCTGAGCAAGGTACAAGGCTTTCCCGTGGTGTCCCCTCACCTGAACAATGAGATGAGTTGGAGAAAACTTGGCCATAAATTGGAGAAAACTTGGCCACAGACTGGGGAAGAACAGGATCCTTTTGGGGTCAAAAGCAGAGAGGCTCATTCAGAAACAAGGACAGGCGGTTGCAAAACCCATCTTTGTGTATAAGAAATCCCTTGGAAGGAGTCCACCAGGAATTAGATGAGCAGAAAATGCCACACCGAGGCACAGCTGCTTGAAACTTGATGTCCAGAAGCTGCAGGGGTTACCAAACCCTGAAATCCTGAGAGAATTTTGGGCAGCACTTTTGGAAATGGATCTTTTTCCAGTGAATACATCAATGTTTCTTCTCCAGGCTTTTAAGAAGTTCCAGACCACCGACTGCAGGAAGTATCTGGCTCAACACGACTCCTTCTCCACCAAGGTAATGGGCTTGGGCTTGAGGGCAAATTTAATACCATCTCTTGATAATTAACCTGCTCTCCCTGCTTTGTGTCACTCTAATCCCACCCTCTGTCACCTTTTGGATGCTTTTCCCTAATAAATGATCCCTTCTACTTAAAAAAGGCTGAGGAAGGGGCCAGCACAGCTCCAGTGTAGCCCTAGGTGAGGTAAGAACCTCAGGATGTGTCTCTCTCTCCTCCTGGGATCTCCAGGAATATTTGACCAAGGTCGGGGGGCTGAGCCGAGGAGCTGTTGAGATGATCGGTGACTTGTTGAACGAGGACTCGGGGTTTTACCTCTCCTTCCTCGCCTCCCTGTGGGACTTTGACATCTTCTCTGAAGAGAGGTGAGTGCTGTCCCTTCAGCCGAACCCCATCCCCACAGCAGAAAACATCAGAGTGATCCCAAACAGGAGCTGCTGGCGGCTCGATGCGACCCCCAAGCTCCGCTGGTGTCTGCAGAGGAGCTCAGGTTTTTATTTTTACACTCCCTAAACCTCAGCGTCCTTCCCACACCTCCCGCTTCTCCTCCCCTTCCAGTTTCGATGAAATCACCGGAGGGTTTGACCAGCTGCCCAAAGCCTTCCACAAGGCTCTGCCCAACGTCATCCGCTTCAACTGCACCGTGGAGAAGATCATGAGGAAGGGCGACAAAGTCCGAAGTGTTCTACCGCGCTCCGGACACGCTGTCCCCCACCATCATCACTGCGGATTACGTCCTTGTCACTTCCAGCGCCAAAGCCACCAGGCACATCCAGTTCCTGCCGCCACTGTCCCCCACCAAGGCCCATGCCCTGCGCTCCATCAACTACGCCAGCAGCACCAAAATCATTCTGGCGTGCTCCGAGAGGTTCTGGGAGAAAGATGGGATCCGCGGGGGGTGCTCGGTCACCGACCGCCCCTCCCGCTTCATCTACTACCCCAGCCACAACTTCTCCAGCGGCGTGGGCGTCATCCTGGCCTCCTACACCTGGAACAACGACGCCGAGTTCTTCCTGCCCCTCACCGATGAGAAGTGCCTGGATGTGGTGCTGCAAGACCTGGCGGACATCCACCAGGTGAGCAAGGAGTACCTGCAGTACACCTGCGACCAGCACGTGATCCAGAAGTGGCAGCTGGACCAGCACGCCCTGGGCGCCTTCGCTGCCTTCACGCCGTACCAGTTCGTGGATTACTCGCAGGCCCTGTTCGCCCACGAGGGCCGGGTGCACTTTGCCGGGGAGCACGCGGCGCAGCCGCACGCCTGGATCGACACGGCCATGAAATCGGCTGTCAGGGCCGCCAGCAACATCCACCACGACAGCGGCGAGGCCGGGATGGACCCGACTGTGAAATCGGCCGTCAGGGCTGCCAGCAACATCCACCACGACAGCGGCGAGGCCGGGATGGACCCGACCGTGAAATCGGCCGTCAGGGCCGCCAGCAACATCCACCACGACAGCGGCGAGGCCGGGATGGACCCGACCGTGAAATCGGCCGTCAGGGCCGCCAGCAACATCCACCACGACAGCGGCGAGGCTGCAGCGGCGGGCAGCGAGGGGCTGGGGAGACTCACGCGGAGGGAAGAGCTCTGAGCCATCCTTTGGCGGTGTGAATCTGGTCCTTTTGATTTATTAAAAATATGGATATTGGTCTAGTACCGATATCCAAGTGTGACGGACAAAAACTCTCTAACAGTTTAAAGTTAGAAAGTGAATGTTTATTTCAGGGTAACTCCCAAATTCACACTGCAGTTTACAGGTGATTACAGAGTCCTTTTATCTGTACAAGTATTGAATAAACAAAATACAAATACACATTCATAACTTCAGTATATCCTATTCCCAATATGGATAATTATCTAGTACTGATATCCAATTGTGATGGACAAAAACTCTCTAAGTTTAGAGCTAGAAAGTGTATGTTTATTGTGGGATAACTCCCAAATACACAATGCAATTTGCAGGTTATTAGAGTCCTTTTATCTATACAGATAAAATCAGAGTTCAAAAGGTGAAACGTGGCAAAAAGAGAAAACAGTTTTTCTGTTTCAGCTGCTTGGTTTGTGAATCTCCTGGAATTTGGGAAATCAGGGATGCTGCTCGAAGGTGGAAGGAGCAAACTCGCAGGATGGAGTTTAAACAGAGCCCCCAGGCCATGGTTAGGGAGGGCTCGGGACAATTAGAGCTGATTAACGGCTCGCTAATGACTGAGACCGCGAGGAGGGAAAGGAAAAAGGGCCTGGCCGCGTCCCTGGGTGGGCTCGAACCACCAACCTTTCGGTTAACAGCCGAACGCGCTGACCGATTGCGCCACAGAGACCTGGAAAGTCA